>NC_041391.1:370124551-370126602 GCF_002162155.2 Triticum dicoccoides | reverse complement strand
CCCCTCCCCCTCTAGTCCGAATAGGACAAGGAGGGGTGGCAGCGCCCCCCTTTCCTTCCTCCCCTCTCTCCCTTCCTTCCCCCTCTCCTAGTTGGACAAGGAAAGGAGGGAGTCCTACTCTCGGTGGGAGTAGGACTCCTCCTGGCGCGCCCCTCCTGGCCGGCCGCCCCCTCCCCCCTTGCTCCTTTATATACGGGGCCAGGGGGGCACCTCTAGACACAACAACAATTGATCCTTGAGATCTATTAGCCGTGTGCGGTGCCCCCCTCCACTATATTCCACCTCGATAATATCGTAGCAGTGCTTAGGAGACGCCCTCGTCAGTAGAACATCATCATCGTCACCACGCCGTCGTGCTGATGGAACTCTCCCTCGACAGTCAGCTGGATTGGAGTTCGAGGGACGTCATCAAGCTGAACGTGTGCAAGAACTCGGAGGTGTCGTGCTTTCGGTGCTTGATCGGTCGGGCCGTGAAGACGTACGACTACATCAACCGCGTTGTGCTAAAGCTTCCATTTTTGGCCTACGAGGGTACGTGGGCAACACTCTCCCCTCTCGTTGTTATGCATCACCATAATCTTGCGTGTGTGTAGGATTTTTTTTTTTGAAATTACTACGTTCCACAACACAAAATACTATCTATGTGGATCAATTGTGTCGAATAATTACATAGACATGCTCAAATTCAATAGAATCTAGTTGTCTGATGGATCAATGACCGTTCCTTACGCGAATTGGAAATATCATGACCCCATCCTAATATTTGGATACAATTTATATCTTTAACCAATGTGTACATCAGTCTTTTACGTGTAGTTTCACTCTCCATCGGTGGTCTCTCACACATGCTCACACACACTCTCCCGAGGTGTCTTTCTCGCAGATATGCTCTCGATATAACCCTCCCTCCCTCTCGTAACCATTTATGACTGTTTTCACTAACCTTTATCACAAGCACTCTTCCTCTCACAAGCATACACACGCACAATCCCCATCAACCCTTTCTATATACACAGACCTGCCTACGTGTCTCCTATACGCACATTATCTTTAGGCCCGTCTCTCACGCATTGTCTCACACCTCTCTTCCTAATCGACGAGTGTGATTCAAGCAGAGCATTCTGTAGGATGCCCCTTAAAGTTAGGTTGGATGAATAGGGGTTACCTTAGTCCGAGAAACTAGGGTTACAAATCCTAGCCGGCTTTGTCAGCGGACACAGAGTCCTTCAAATTTTGCTATCTTTTTCTTGAACAACTAGTCATCGATGGGTCTCCCTAAATGTGTCACGGGCCGACCAATGTGCCGCAGGACGGAACCGAACGAAGGGCCTCACCTCGACCCACCGGACCTCATGCAGTGACACACCCTCTGCCCCCACGTCTCGTTATCTTCTCACCCCCACACATACCAACACAGACACCACACACAAAAAATCTCCTGGTGCCTCTATCCCCTCCCCCCTTGCATATACAAACTCAAGGGAATCTCTCTCGTGACATCATATTCGTCTCTCTCTCTCTCTAGACCACTCTCATTTCTCGTGCTATCTTTCCCACGACCCCCCTCCCGCCGGCCCCTCTATCCATGCCTCTCTCGAATACGTAATACACACACATACCTCTCTAGGCCCTGCCAAATGCATCAACTACACATTCACACATGTTACATCACGTACTCCATTGATCTAAAAAGCCCTCTCTTCATGTTTATTTCGCATACAACATTCCTTTTGAATAAAGTGTGGCCAAAAAGTTATTTTAGAATTTCTGCATGTATACAACATTACAAAGTTATATGGAGGAGTATGAATGCTAACACTACTAGGGAAAAGCCTAGCAGCAGCGCGGGTTAGGCCTATCAGTAGCACGGGGACCGGCGCTACTAATAAGGCACTACAGCTAACGTATAGCAGTAGCGCCTGTTGTCCCATGCTACTGCTATACATGAATAGCTGTAGCGCTCTTTAGAAAAGGGCGCTGCTGATATTATCTGCAGCGCTGTTTACAAGGAAGCGCTACTGGCAAGGCGGCGCTACTGCTAAATCCCCCCC
>NC_041391.1:370111552-370124146 GCF_002162155.2 Triticum dicoccoides | reverse complement strand
GTTTTGTTAGTTTTTTCCCTACATATTTGTTTTGTATTTGAATAGGCTTTATACAATAATCTTTAGCATATCATACACATACAAATGTAATCATAGCATATACATACAATTAGTCTCATCAAATCATGTCATCATCATAATCATCATCCAACACAAAGTGGTCTCTCGTCATCATCTTGAAAATAGCGATACAAGTCTCGATTACTTCCAAATACATCATCATCCATCTAAACAATGATATACGCGAGAAGAGCTATCACTTTGAGTACATGAGTTTGTATCCCTCTCTCGCATTAGCGTGAACCTAAACTAACTACTGCCTGTCACTCGGAAACCGGAAACCGGTACACCTGGGCCTGACACTCCGGCCACTCGTCGTATATATACTCCTGGCTTAGCACTTCTTCGCCATCTATGATCTATGCACCTGCATCGTCACATGAGTCGATGATATGCAACATATATAGTTGAGCAATAGAAAGTGACAGACTTGGCAAAAATAGAAACAACATATCATAATCATAAATAACAAAGTTCATCGTACCCAAAATGCCCTAACTAGACTGATTTTTGCTAGTCGAGGAGGAGGACGGTTTAAGTACATCACAAATAAAGTTTCACCGTGCATAACTCAAATTTTTGCCATACAGAAAGTATGGACTAAACAGACACATTGTCATATATCGACAATCACTCCACCATCTCGTGCCATCCATCCATGTCGGGGAGATAGTCCTCGAGCTTAGTGAAAGGCTTCATGTCGAGACGCTGAGAGGCTATCCATGTTCGGACGTCTTCCCGCGACATTTGTCCTTCTCCATAGAACATCCCTATTTTTCCGACGACCTCCTTCATGATGATTTGGGCAAGTTCGTGCTGGATGTTATAGAACTCAGCTCGAAGTCGATGATCCTCGATATCTCCTATGTCCTTTGCCCATTGCAGAATATGGGCATCGCCGGATCTAGGTGACATGCGAAGGTTCTGGTGATCCCGTCTGTACTCCAGCATGTGGTGTAGGACATAGAATCCATCATTAAGAGAACCGTTCGGTTGCTGGATCCAGCAGAAGTCGGTCTTATGGCTGAAGGCAACCCTGCCGCCCCTTCTCTTCTTGTGCCTAACCTCTCAACCCCTTGCTTGGTAGTAAAACATAGCACTATCGAGAACATCCTTGATTGGGTGTAATCCTTTTTGTGAATGTTCTTCGACGAGTCCAAGTAAAGAGCGTGGGAGAATCGGGGGTAGAGGATGATGAGGATGGCGCGCCCGCCGCTGTGCAAAATAAGTACACCTCAAATTAATTAGCCTCCACCGTGCAAATGAAAGATTGAAATCAAAGGAAGGATAGCAGCGCGAATGACTTACACGGGATGATAAGGCACGAGAATCGTCTCCTTGTCCTTATTGGCGAGCATGAAACTGATGATGTAATCCCTCGCGTATTCACCGTGCTTTGCACAGACTCCCAAGAAGCCCTCGTGCATGTAGTACGGGTTAGCGACACAGATATGAGGTATCTTCTCAACCCCGATGATGTAGTTCATGTGCAAGGCATAAAGGCGGACAAACGTAAAATCCAGCTTCTTCACGTGAAACATGTCGAATATGTTATCGAACCGGAGGAAGAACTTATCCGCGGGGAAGCAGTCGACGTACAACATTTGCCGTAGAATGTTAACCACGTAGAGTGGGTATCCTAGATCTTTCGAGGTGATGAGGCCTTTCTCTACCCGCAGCATATTGTCATGAAGTCTCCTTAGATCGCTGAATTTGGCCCGTAGCGCTGTTGTAGGTAGGATTGGTTGACCAGGGATATGCCATTTATCTGCATCGGGGATATCTATACGGTACTGAAGCCGAGGATGCTGAGGTGGCTGGATCATAGAATCAGCTTTTTTGCCTTTCCTCGCTCTCTTCCTAGACTTCTTTACTACCGGAAGGTCGTCCATAATACGTTGAGACGGCAATTCAGGTACCGACTCATGATGCTCAAACCTTGAGGAGGCGCTAGTATAGACATACTGTTCAGCACCATCGTCATCCTCATCCTCATCCATGGCGACGTCATCAGCGACTAATGGAGCCTCCTCCTTACCTCATCCGCTATCACCCAACCCTACACCCGATGCTAATTGGGTAGGTGGGGTGTTGATGTTCATACCTTGCTGAGGCTGCGTGCTCATGGGTGTGCTCCCGGCCGCCTCCAGACGAAGCAGACTCTTTGGCCACAACAGGACTCACCCATTGCAACAATCACCAAGCCGCCGCGGGGTCTCGTCGTCATCCTCCACTAGTATTAGAGGAGGCAAATTCTCATGGCCCGATTTGACACTAGCCACGGAAACCTTGAAGACGTTTGGGGGAATCGGCCGGCTGTGGAACAATGGTTCCTTCGGCTCCATTATCGTCGCCTTCCCCACGTCCACCTTCTGGTCGCCGATGGTGTATAGTATGGTGCACGGGGTTTCGTCGGCCTGCAAAGAAAAGTCTGGGACGTGAGACATCCGAAAGGCAACGAAAACAGGAGATTATACATTTATATTGAAGGGGGCCGGTGTGACAGATACCGTGAGGGCGTCGAGCTCAGCCAAAGACGAAGCACCGCCGAGCACTTCCGGTGCGGGAGCCGGTGCGGGAGCTGGTGCAGGAGCAGGTGATGGTGCAACGCTAGTCGAGTTGCTCCCCAAGAAGTCAGCAAGGGGAAAGTCCTCTGCATTTTTTTCTAGATTTTGCCTTGTCCAAGTGAAAACAGCCGGAACCAAGGAAGTAGACAAATCTGCAACCACCTGTTTTGCGGCAGCTACCGCTGTTGCGACTGTCTGAGATGATTTCTTCTCAATCGCAATCTCAACCTTCTTGTTGATGTTTTCTTCAGTTAACTTCCGTCTTTCCTTTCTCTCCTCCATGGTCTCACGGTAGTACTTCTTCCACGTGGCGCCGTCTCCGACACCGTGCACTCGTCCATACGACGGTCGAGTATCCACCGGTTGCCGTTTCAATATGTTCAACACCCAGTTGAATGGAGTGTCCCACTTGGGCCTCACCAATGCCTCAGACGGCGAGTCGCTTTCGGCCGCAATCCTGTGCTGCTCTCTCTGCAGAAAGTACAAGGATCGTTTACAAATATGACTAATGTGTGCAGTCGAATTGATCAGAAACTAAAATTACCAGCAGTCTCATGAACTCCGTAATGATCGGTTTTGTCTCGTAAACCTTCTTCACTGGGTCCTAACGGTGCCGGGCCCTGAGGATGTCACGCTCCTGCGGGACGGTGAACTCCGCCAAGGGGTCTGGGATGCCCAGACTCACGGCTTCCGGATCCTCCTTGGCCCATTTGGACCTCTTTCTGCCGTAACCACGGCTTCCGAGGTGGTGGCTCCCAATGTTCCTCTCTTGAAGCCCCTTCATGTACTTAGACTTTTTTTGGAAGCTTCAGCCTTGCAAGCCTCCTTGAATATTTGAAAGTGCTCTTCCGTGATTGTCGGATTATCCTTTACAATCTCGGAGTAGGGTTCCTTCTTGTCAATGATCTTTGCTTTCACTCGATTTTTCCAGGCGGCCAATGCGTTGATAAACTTGGTCATGGCGTGTTTGTTTATCTTCTTCATTGCCAGGTCCTCATCTGGATCTTCATAATCCTTCTCATTTCGGCCCGGGAACAAGAATATCTGGTGAAACGTTTTTAGGAGGGAGCGCCTCATATTTTCTATCTTCTGTAGTTTCTCATCGTTGATGGTGGCAGTTGTCCATACGATGCAGCCTATTTGATTGCCGTAGCATGAGCGCGCTTCCTCGGGCGCCTTTGGCTCAAAATTGTTGTCGTCCACCTCCGTGACCACCAGTCTAGTAGTCTTGAGTTTGTTAGGAAGCCGTTGCCTCTTTGCTTTCGGTTCTACACCGGCTCCGCTCCCCGAGGCAGCGCCGGTCTCAGTCTCAGCGCCGGTCTTGATGCCGGTCTGAGTCTCAGCGCCGGTCTCAGTCTCAGCACCGGTCTGCGTGTCGGTCTCAGTCCCTGGTGCCACCGGTGGGCCCAGCAACAACATCGGTTGATCGTCGGCAAGGCTAAAAAATTCATCTACCGCCCGATAGACGTCCTCGCAATCATCAGAACCCTGTCCTTCATCATTGCTAGCCATGTTTCCTATGATTAAATCTAGTCAATTAATTCTAGACCTAATAAAATGAATAATGACATAAAAAGGCCTATTGTTTTGCAGGAACGTTGACTCCATCCTGGTGCGGCAAATCCCGGGCACTCAATATGTCCTAGTTTGTAGCACAAGTCATGCCAAAATTCACGGAAAATTTCGGCACGACCTTTGATAAAAAATGGACAAAACGAGAACCTGAAATTTGCTGGAACAGAAATGAATCAACATTCCGGCAAAACATAGGCCACTCAGCTTCATTCCCTGGAAACAACAAAGCCAGTTGGCATAATCGAACCACTTCAATGAAAAGATATAACATGAGCAAACACTATTGAGGAATTTGCATATAACATGGCCACTTCAATGAAAAGATATAATCAACAATAATGGAATATGCAAATGAACATCAATGACATATATCATACAAAAACAATCTTGTTTTTTGTTTACATAGCAACAATTAGTTTGACCAAGTTTTTGAAAAGAAAAACAATTCTATTTTTTGTTTATAGCTAAATGCCATAGCTACTGTTTTTTATTTATAGCTAAATACTTTTGTTTTTTGTCTAAAGCTAAAAGTCTAGGAACTACATTTTCTCTAACCCTTCTGAGCTCACCAAAATTTCCACAGCAAGACCTTAGTACCTACACCCAATTTCTTCAAAAATATTCAGGTCCATAGTCCAAATAATTCAAATTTCATTTGAATGAAATTTGGAACAAATTCAGGTCCATAGTCCAAATATTTTTTATAGCTAAGTGTTTTTTGTTTATAGCCTCTCTTAATTTAAATCTAAATGCTACTATTATTCATATACCCTCTATTAGTTTAAACCTAAATGGAATTACTGTTTAGGCATTTTCATAAAAATTGCCCTAGCTAATTTCCTAAAAAATTGCTAATCATTTTTCCTAAGTGCTATAAAATGCCTACTGCCCTAAAAAATCTAGGGTTCATATGAACACCTACGGTTCATATGAACATCAACACAGTATCAACATATATATGAATTGCCCTAGTAGAGAGAGAGAGAGGAGGGTAGGGGACAGGAGAGGCAGAGCCTTATGGTTGGCGGCGAGGGCAGGCTCTGGCTCGGGCGGTGGAGGTGAGGTCGAGGGCGGCGGCGGTGATCTCGAGGGAGGCGACAGTGAGGTCGACGACGGCCTCGGGCGGCGGCTGTGAGGTCGAGGGGGCTGCCTCGGGCGGCGGCGGTGTGGTCGAAGGCGGCGGGCGGCGGTGGTGTGGTCTAAGGCGGCCTCGGGCGGTGGCAGTGTGGTCGAAGGCGGCAGGGCGACGGCGGCGATGGAGCAGTTGGGGACAGGGGGGAGTAGAGGGGGGAAAGGACATAGCAAAATTTTGAGCCCGGGCTGCCGGGATTTGAGTCAAACTAGCAGTAGCGCGTTTTGCCGAAACGCGCTATAGCTAAGATAGCTATAGCGTGTTCCAGAGAAACGCGCTACAGCTATCCCTTTCTGTTTTATTTTTATTTTTCTTTTGTTTTCTTTACATTTTGTTTTTTTCATTTCTCCTTTTTCTATTTCTTTCATTTTCATTTACTTTTCTACTTATTTTTCTATTTATTCTCTTTTTCATAGCAATAGCACTCTACAGCATAAACGCGTTGCTACAATGTTTTTAGCAGTAGCGTGCTTCTGGGAGAACCGCTACTACTATTCCTAGCCTGCCGGCATTAGTGAGGGAATTTTAGTAGTAGCGCTTTTATGTGAAGATGCGCTACTGCCAAAACTATGGTTGTAGCATGGTTTTGCAACAAGCGCTACTACTAAGTAGCGCTAGCGCCGAGTTTTGACCAACGCTACTGCTATACCTCTGTGTATAACGTTTTCCCTAGTAGTGTAATTTGCATTCCATGGTGCCCACAATGATATTTATTCCGCACTGTGAATTTGTATATTTGTATACTATATATAAATTTAGTCATAATAAAGAGAAATGAAGAGCATCTCTCTCTCCATCACATACCCCCCCCTCTACGCCCCTTTCACGTACGCACACAAACTATCCCCAGGTCCTCTAAAAGTAGGCCCCCAACACATTCACACATGTTTCATCTTTCTCTCGTGATATATATAGTGATGATCATTGTATTTGAAGCGAAAGCACGATACGTACATTGGACTTCAGAATCCACTCATTATGGTCACCATTTACGTTGTTTGGTTATTATACAGTCACGGGCTCACTGTACAGCTCTGTATTTGCTCAAGACACAACTAGTTGACCAGTTAAACGCCCCACGTGGCACCTCTAGTGTTGCATCACATTATCTCACTACCATTGGGCCCACCTGTCGGCTTGTATCTACTCTACATCTACCCTCTTATAAAATACACTCTTATAAAAAACAGAGTTGGTGATGATGGTGTGCCTGCCATCCTGCAATATAGGCCGTCCGATTTATATCTGACGGATAGGAAGGAAACTATGGTAATTTGGCAAAAAGGTACCCACACACCTCTCCACATTTGCAAATAAGGCCTTCCCTCATTCATCCTTTTCTCTCACAAGATAAACTAGTCATACAAATGCATCTTGATGTTACATGCAACGCACGGGCATCTTGGTAGTAAGAATGAAAACAAACGACAAAAAAATATTGTACGGTGGTTCGAAGTCATGACCGCAGGCACAATGGACAAGGTGGCCTTGTATTGGTATGATGAGCCGTCTGTTTTTACACATACGAGTTGGTGTGGTGATTATACACACAATGCATGCACATGAACTGCATGCACTCAACACTCACACGAACACATGCAGCCACGCACGCACGCAACACTCACACGTACACACGCAGCCATGCACGCACGCAACACTCACACGCACACACGCACGCATGCATGCACACACCAGTATACCACATGACCAACACACACTCTCACACTCAAGTGCTCAACCTACACGTGCATGCGCACACATCAAGCCCTGACAAACACATACACAACCAAGTGATTCCCGCGCACCGGTTGGAGTCTTGTCGCGCCTGCATAAATTTGTGTTTATCTGACCTTTTCCCTATGCGAACTGACAGGTGGGACCCACAAGTAACATGGTCAATTTGACTAGTCAACATGGTGCCATGTAGACTATTTGGCCGGTCAACAGAGTGCAATCCGATGCAGAACCATGAGCAAGTGACCGTATAATCACCGCAAAACGTATATAGTGACCGTAATCAGCTTATTCTGAAGTTCAGTAACGGTATTACACTTTTCTCTCTGTAGGCCCTCCAAAACTACATGTCTACACGTTCTCGCATGTTACATCTAACAACTATGCATTATAGCACTACCACTACACTCTAACACAATAAATCATATGTGTTTTTAGTTTTACTAGATATCATATTGTTACTTAATTATTCAGTTCGCATACATTAAAATTGCCTTTCAAATATATGGCCAGTATCATCTACCGCGCGGGAAAAATCCCGCCCTTTCCTGTTTAATCGGGTTTGTATCGATGGATCGTGCGGAACAACAGAACTATAGTACTATACAGTACAAGTGACAGTTCACTGGGCCGCCGTGTCGTGTACTCCTCCATCGTAAGAGTGGAGCACTCGCTTTCATAAATCTTCTAGTCCCTTTCGCCGACATGTGGGACATCAAGCTACCGGGTCCACATGCCATACCGAAATACAGTGCAGAGCAGCCCGGGTGAAGCACCCCAGTCATGGCACCGGTGTAGTAATGAGCAATGAGGTGTCAAATCACAAAGATGCACCTTTCCCGCCATTAAGTTGGAAGGACAAAGTAATAATGCTAAAAAAAGAAGTTGGAGGGACGAAGCAATCATCATTTCACTCATTGCCTAATCCGCTTCTCCCTCATCTTCTTCAAGTTAACCACGTGTTGCTTCTGCCGTTGTTCTGCCTCATGTGGGACACGGATCGGCTTGCTAAAGCACTGACACGTGGGACCGCATGTTAGCAAACCGCCAGGACAACGTCCTCTAAAAATAAGAAACCTCCCCTGCCATCCGCGCGGCAAAATCACCTCCTTTTTACCAATCGTGATTCTATAATTTTTTAGATCAATATAATTGAGATTTGTATAGATAGCATAGAGGAGCAAAACCAAGTGGTACGGTTAAGGGCATCCACAATGTGTAGACAAATGTAAAAATAGCTTTTGGCATCGTGGGAACCATTGTGGACGGTGCTGCCAAAGCCAAAAAGATGGAACTGGAGCTCCCTGATTGATTGATTGAAGGAATAGAAAAATGCAACGTCTCTCCTCTTTCTCCCGTGCTTGGATGCATGTACAGTATAGAGCATAGAGTCTACTCCCCTGTTCCTTCTATCTCAAATCACAAAGCAGTGAGGCATCAAATCACAAAGAACGGACGAAGCAACCACCATTTCACTCTTCGCTGACTCCGCTTCTCCATCGTCTTCTTCGAGAAACCACCTCACCGCACTAAGGGGTGTTTCTTTCCAGGGACTTTTTGGTGTAGGGACTAGAAGAAGTCCCTCCTAGAGACTGTTTAACTAAACAGGAGGGACTACTAGGGACTAAAATTGCTTTTTGGGACTAAATGAAGAAGACTCTCAAGGAGAGTTTTTTTGGGACATTTTGGGACTTTTCAACAATGCCCCTCCCTGCACCCATTGCCCTGCCACCCCATGGTGTTGTTTGGTTGTTATTTTTCTGTATACTAGGGGTAACATGGTAATTTAATAACCTCTGAAGGGACTAGGGACTTTTTAGTCCCTGGAAACAAATAGGGAGGGACTTTTTAGGGACTAGGGACTTTTTAGTTAGGACTAGAAAAAAGTCCTAGGACTTATGAACCAAATAGGGCCTAAGCTGGACGGACGACGCTATTGTGTACTAGTAGTACTAGTACATTTACGCGTCCTTTGGTTCAACAGACTTCCTAGATGCAAATAACGCGGTTGTCTTGGCTTGCAGGCGGCACTTGCGAATGACTTACCGTGGTCTCCCTCAATGGTGTTCTCCGTCGAATGCACTTCGCCAAACCACAACATTCGAGATAACATCGACGTCACCGCAATGGGGAAGGAAGTCAAATATAGTTACTACCTCCATTTTCTTTTGTACACAAGGCCAGTATATCAAAATTACAATTTGCAAAAGGCCACTAACACTAATCGAGGCAAAATTGATGGGGTTTGGCTTGTACTAGCAACAAAGGACATTAATATACCCTACATGCACGCGGAAGTGAGAAGGTTGGTTTGCATGGCGCTGCATTAATCAAGCGATGAGGAGTAAGATGGTTAGCTCTTTTGGATTTGGAGAAAAAATACGCATTAATTGACACGTCAAACAAGGATTTGTATCGATTAATCCCGCGAAGGAAAACCCCGCCTTTCTTTTTTAACACCAGTACTCCTAGTACGTACAAACTTATCCTGTTTGGGTCGGCCTTGCATTGCCATACTTCGCCACACATTTTTGCCAAGCTTGCCAAGTTTTCAAAATGAAAAGGAGGTAGACTTGCGCACGACTGTCGCGGTCGCACCGCACCCTCACATGGTCGCTCCTGCACGCCGCGGTCGCACCGCACCCTCACACAGTCGCTCTTGCATGCCGCAAACCCAACCAAGGGAACGCACCCTCACTGACATGTGATGTCGCATGTAAACAAACCAAACTCAGACATCCTACCACTGACACATAATTTTCGTTCATATAGTATGTTTATCCAACCGCATATTGGGGAGGATCCGTACGGCCCGTGCGGTGGTCTGTTGGAGAAGAAGAAGAGGTGAGGAAGAAGGGTTAGGAGACGTAGGATATTCATCCAACCGCCTGAAATGGTAGACTGACCCAAATGATGAAAGTCAGGCGATTTGCATAACAATATATGTTTTTACACATAAAAAGATCAATAAAAACAACAACATAAAGAAAAACTATCACTGCTCATGAAACGAGACGGCCTCGTCGTCTTTGGCTACACGCGCGAACCAGTCGTAGCTACTGACGTGTGTCTCCGCACCATGGTTGTCCTCGGCCTCCAGCTGCTCGTTCACGCAGAGCGTGCAAGCGCTCTACATGGATGAGAGCACCGCCCGGTTCAAGTCGAGGACGTCCGGTTCCGCCTGCAGGAGGGCCTTGATGGCAGCGACATTTGCGCACTCCGTGTTGAGTCGAGCCTCCGCCTCCCAGTTCAAGTCCAGGATGTCTCGTTCCGCCTGTAGGAGGGCCTCGATGACAGCGGCATCCGCGCGCTCCATGTCGAGTTGATCCTCTGCCACCCGGTTCAAGTCCAGGACGTCCGGTTCCGCCTGCAGGAGGGCCTTGATGGCAGCGGCATCCATGCGCTCTGCCTCAAGTTGAGCCTCCGCCGCCCGGTTCACATCCACGACATCTGGTTCTTCCTGCAGGAGAGCCTCGATGGGAGCAGCATGCGCGCGCTCCGTGTCGAGTTGAGCCTCTGCCTCCCGGTCCTCCTTTAGTATCGCCAAGTTGAATCGCTGGTCCGCCTGCACCATGGGGGACTCGGACGTCGGCACGAAGTCGGCGTCCATCGTCTCATACCCATCGGGGGCCTTCTGCGCCGCGACCTCCGCCATAAACATTGAATCGGCTTCCTCCTCCTCGTAGCTTGGCTCCAGAGAACTCGAGGATTGGCCCGCCGCAAAGCAATCTTGGGAACGGAGGTCTGTGGCGCCGACCGCCGCCGCGATTTCTGCGCGGTGCTCTAGCGTCAGCATCTTGTAGTACGTGATCTTGAGGCGCACCATGGCTTTCCGACGAACTAGGGGACGCTTGATGCGGGCTTGGGGATCGAAGGGTGGTGGAATGGGCTGGATATTAGGTGTGGTTTTCGGGCAGTGGCTGGCGTAGGCCGAGCAATGAAGGTTCTGGTGTGAATAGTGGTTCCGGTGACGACCGGTCAATCAGTTTTGACGATACATCGCTCTTGTCGCGTTCGCGTTGCACCCCAGTAGCCTGGACCCTCCACGTCGCTCACCAAATGTAATGCGCTTCGTCTTGCGTTTTCGCTCGCTTGTGGAACCACATTTGAGAGCAAACCGACGTCCCTCCCCCTCCCCCGCCCGCGTCATTTATACTACCGCTCCCTCAGTTTTATGCGGAGTAAATAAAAACAGAGGGAGTATACTACTGATTAGGATCCCCTGATGTGGTCGAACCCATTGAGTAACTGACATACGGGGCCTAGCAAGCATGGGGTCCGCCAATAAGTGACCGAAAGGGAGGGTAAGGCAGGGATACCTATGTCAGAGGATCCACTTCCACTACTAGTCCCTCCTTCCATTTACTATACAGGGCCTAATGCATTTTTTGGGGCTAACTTTGACCAAATGTTAGAGTAATAATATCTGACATGCAACTTACACAAAGCATACGGTCAAATTTGTATGTGAAAGGAGGTTCCAATGATATAATTTTCACATTATACATCTCATGTACTATTAATCTTGTCAATAGTCAAATGTGGTTTTGAAAAAACGCATTAGAGCACGGTTAATAATATAGCCAGTCGATGGCTATAAGGAACTGCCATGTCATCTATAGCCATCATCTATTATATGCACTCATACAGTAGTGTGGGCTATAAGGTTGGCTATTTCCCGCAAAAAAATTATAAGGTTGTCTATTGTATTAGTACTTTTTTCCATCTCTCTATCTCTTTCTTCATATTTATTGTATTTAACTAGGAATGCGTATATAGCTAGGCTCTTGCATGAGAGCTCACTCCCCTTACTTTTTCACATCTCTCTCCTCCACATAGGCCCTATATAAATGGAAGGAGGGAGTACTACTATGAGCACTGCATACTCTAGTACAGATGTTGTCAGTACTCCACTAGTACTTGTAACATCCCAATTTTTAATTTGGATATTATACATAGATCATCATATGCATGTCATATTTGTTTTTGTCATCCTTGGAATCTTAAGCAACTCAAGGACCCACGGAGAGAGTTGGAGGTTTCACAAAATTCATATTTGAGTTTTACTCAAATTTGAAGAAAAAGATCAATTTGGTTTTATTATTTTCTCTCCAATTATTTCCAATATAACAAATAAATGAGAGAAGATAATATGAGTTCTTCAAATAGAGAAATATTGGAGAAAGAATTTTATAATAAAATTATGACTTTTCTAGTATTTTATTTGCTATTTTATTTGAATTAGAAAAGTATGCATTTTCCAAAATTGCATTTTTAGGCCACAAAAATGTTCACTTTGTTCTAAATATTTCATTTAGACGGTGAAAATTGTTTTTGGCGTTTTTAGATTTTTTTTATATTTATTAGGATTTTTTCCTTTTGGCCGAAATATTTTTAAAAAATGGTCCCGGACAGAACTAGGCCGTTGGCCCAGCCGGCCCGCAGCGCCGCTGCCTTCCCGCCTCGCTGCACCGTTGCCTCACCGGGCTCCTCACGCCGTTGCCGCTTGGCCCCTTGGCCAAGTCG
>NC_041391.1:370106317-370111359 GCF_002162155.2 Triticum dicoccoides | reverse complement strand
GCCCGTGCCGGATCTCGCCGGAAACCGGCGCGGTTGACCAGTCGGTTTTTTCTCGGTTAAACCCTGGTTTTATTTATTTTTCCGGTTTATTGTTTTTGATCGGGTTTTTGTCGGTTTATTTATTTAACGGACGTTCGTCCGTTCGTTCGTTTTAATGAACGTTATTCGCCGGTTAGGTTTAGAAAGCGAACGTTCGTTCGTTAGTCTTTTCTTTTTATTTTATTTTTCGCCAGGGACCTATCTGCGATTATTTTTATCGCGATTGAACCCATGATTTTCAAACTAGTATAACTTTTTACTCGTTTATCCAAATAAGATGAAACCAGCGCCAAAATCTTCGTCTCGAAGCCCTCTCTCCAGTTAATCAACTTGAACATGATTTTGGTACTGTAAAAATTTCACTTTAGTCTAGATTAGTAAACGATCTTATTTCATTCGTATTTTGAGTTTCATTGCTCCGTTTGAGTTGAATCTTTTTGCAAACCATAGCTAATCACATGTACTTTCTGTTAAGATCTAATTCACATGTTAATATTGTTGTTAGGTTTTGACTCTTGATAGTTTAAGCCGTTTCTTGTTTCGTGTTTGATTTGGATCTTTTCTCAAGTTTTCTTGTGTTTCGTTTGAATGATTGCTTATGTATGCTACTGTTTGTCTATGCTAGATTACCCGGAGTGCGAAGCTTGTTACTATGAATCTCTGGAGTTTGCAGATCGTCAGCAAGGCAAGTTACACTTTGATCATACTCTTTTATACCCAGTTTTTACTATGTATTAGTTCTGCCCCAAAAATAATTGCATTGGTAGGATTGGGAATATGTGGTTTTGGTTGTAGTGTTTTGAGGTAGGAACCTAATACCTTTTGATCACCCCGGGAATATACGTTATGCTTATTATTGCTTAGCCATGCTCATAGACGGGGATTGGATCGTGATTCACACATGGAAGTCTGAGAGTTATTTTAATTGGATAACATTAAAGTGGCAACTTTAATACAAATCTGGTTGGATTGGTTGAGGCACGTGGAGTACCCAGTGTTGTCTCTTTTGGTAATCCCGGAGTACCTGTGTGATTATCCTATGGAATGCCACCCAGGCTCAAAGGGATCATAAGATTTTTCATGCTAGAAACTTCCGTGTGCAGCCACAGGCCATTATGGGCTCTGGCATAGTTGAGTAAGTTGCGTGAGCTCTTGAAGAGGTAGACTAGCAAATGTAGAGGGTTATAGGTGGTATTGTCTACCCGGAGTAGAGAGTTAATGCTTCAGAAAGCTATGTCTCGATCATCCGATCATGGATGCGGTCGAGTCTTGTGGGGTAAAGTGCGCAAACCTCTGCAGAGTGTATAAACTAATCATGGTTAGTTGTGTCCCCGGTTATGGACATCTTGAGTATCTAGTACTTGAATCTATTGATGTGATCTCAGCAAGTTACTTTAATTAATCATGATGATGGGTTAATGATGATACTTTTAATTGGGATTTGAGTGGGAGGAACCTTCTCAAATAATGGGCAACTTGGGAGTAGTTAAATAAATTTATTCCTTTGTAGTAAGGAAATACTAGCTTTATGCAAAACATAAAACTTACAGCCTCCACCAACCAAATATTGCATGTAGATATAGTATTTGCATTATCATTGCTTTATAGTGTAACTATGCTAGCATATTCCATGTGCTGACCTGTTTTGGGCTGCAACGTCTAATGTTGCAGACTACTCAGACGACAAATAAGGTGCGATATGTTGTTGTTTTGCACTCAGCTATGTCGTTGGAGTTGATGGACACATTTACCTTCAAAGCCTTCTGCTGTTATCTAGTTTAGATGGCCTTCAGCCATGATTTATTTATGTTATCATACTCTTTATGAGGACTCGATGTAATAAGTGTGTGATTGAAACTCTGTTATAATTCCTCGAGTACTATGCGTGTCAGCATTACCGATCCAGGGTGACACTGATGCATAGAGACTTGACCGTTTGAGGTCTGGTCGCTACAGTACTATTGGACAGGCAGCTTAAAAAAAGTTACTATTGGACTGGCTATACGTGGCAAAATCCTAGTAGGAAGAGCATGCGCGAGAACAAGCACATTCACGTGGTTGAAAACAAATTGGAAACCATCTCGAGTACAATTCTAGGAGTACGTACGAATCTAACAATATTGATTGGGCGTTGTTGAATGTTGATACTTTCTTCTGTAAGTTTGATGAAAGTAGAGATACTTTGACTACACATAAAACTTATATGTAAACAAGAAAGGATCAGAGGGAGTATCTTGTACGTTCAAAAACAAAACAAACATTGAATACCCTTTATATATGATTTGCGTATGCTATGATCACCAGTTAAAAATTTTGAATCCTCCTTAGGTATCACACATGCCCCCACTCGTTGGGGTCCATAGATCGATTGAAAGAGGACTGGGGTGGGTACAATACATTCATTTCGCTTATGAACATACAATATACTCCCTCTGATCCCCATAGACACCCCCCCCCCATGTGAGGGAGGATGGACACGACCGGAGGGCAACATGATCGATGGAGAAGAGGGTTGAAGAGGAATGAGAAATAAGCAAACGCCACATAATTATACTTGAACAGCTCAAATAAACAATAAGTTGTCTCAGTTGACCTACATAGTGAAAGGCCTAATGCGCAACGCGGAGCACTGACGCTCGAATATGGCCGGGAAAATAGGGAAACCGACATGTGGGGCACACCTGTCAGGATGACATAGCACAGACTAGTACATTGGAGGAGCTGGCCCATGACCTCCTCGCCAACGGCAACCGTTCATGTGGGTCGTGGGGGCCAGCAATGTGGCGCAGCTCTAGCACCGCCTCTAGACACGGCGACCGCGCTGGACACGGTCAGTTTCAGTGTGCCGAGGGTGGCATTAGCGCTGTAGCACGACCAGCAGTATGTTAGGTTTGTGCCCAAGGTTGCCCCATCAAAGCATTGTCTAGCCAAAATTTTGGTTGAGGTTTTGCTTGCCCATGATTTGGCCGACATTGGCAAGAAAAATGAACTAGAGTTGGCTAGAGTTCATTGGCATGCCAAAAAAATGGCAACCATCCAAACAAAGACCAATCTTTGGGTCATGACCAAAATTTTGGTAAGGTACACTTTGGCCACAATCCAAATACACCCCAACACCGGCTCGTTGAGGATGCACGGGGCGCCGCGACGCGTCCGCAGAGTGATGTAGCGCGACCAACTGCATCCTCAGGACCTGAGACCATGTCGGGTCGTCTTGCTTTTTAAATGACATGTGGGGATCGCATGTGAGCAAAGGGCATCTCCAACGTTGCCACGACCGCAGCTGACTACCATGGCGCACCAAAAACCTTCGTCCCTCGCGCCGTCATGCGGTGCGTTCCTAGCTGGCGCCAGCTTCCCGCATTCATGTCGTTCGTTCATATGCCGTCGTTAAGAGGCTCGGTGCCCGAGGAACCAACTCCGGCAACTTAATGACGCACCCGGACGCTTGGCCTCACTAGAATGCGCTACTTAAAGCGGCAACGCCCAGCTAACCTCCACACCATAGTGCATCGTCCTCCTACTTGGCACCACATCCTCCATGACCGCAAGTGCGAACACTCTGCGGGAGAGCTTGTCTTCGGGGATGAAGCTCGAGGTCGCCGCCCTCGCTCAAGTCGCCTCTCGCGATGCAATAGAGGCATAGCCGGACGCGAACGCGGCCGCACAAGAGGTGGCCACGCTGGCGGCCGACGACGGGAGCATCGTCAGCCACGCGTCCTACTTGCCGCCGTCCAACGTCCGGCACCGCCGAGGTCGGGGACTCCTCCGAGGATGAGTAGGGCATGGAAGGCGGCAGAGCATGGTGTGCCAACTGGCCGGTCTGTATCCCATGTTCTACTCTTCCTCGCTGGAGACCGCGCCTTCACTTCACGGGTCTTGAACCCCGCCCCCGTACATAGAGATCGCAAATGGAGGACGTCGGTTGCCGTTGTAGAATAGGTTTAGGGTCAGGTTACTTTTATTTTTCTGTCCTATAAAAGTTTGAAATGTAATGAAAATCTTCCGTGTTTGCATTAATCTCGGCCGGTGTGTATGAACTTTCACAATAATATAGTATATTGTAGGAGTACTAGCAAGATGCCCATGCATTGCACGGAACATCAAGATCTTGTGGGAGAAAAGGATGAACGAAGGAAGGCCTTATCTGTAAATGTGGAGAGGAGTGCGAGTAAATTGTCATACTTTCCTTCATGTCCATTAGATATAGATCGGACGGCCTATATTGCAGGATGACAGGCAAACCATCATCGCCAACTCTGCTTTTTATTGAACCGAGACAAAGCTGACATGTGAAGTAAATAAACACATAGGGTCTATACATACACAATTTATCCTAGGCACTCCAATAGTACGTCCACTACACATTCACGCATTACACATCTTTGTACATCTACGGGAACCTACGGAAGGGTTAATGTAAATTGCCTCTCTCTCTCTCCTCCCCTGATTTTCATGGTTGTGGGCCCCTTCCTCCCCCCAATCTACAATCAACAGCTCAAATGTTTCACATTATGTTAATTATGTAACTGGGATTACGTAGGTGTAGCATTACTCGTCCTAAAAAACCAACTAAGCCAACCTCCCAGCATATCACGCGGGAAAAGACCCGGCCACGCCATTTTAGTCGGGATTACCGGATTACTAGTAGTAGTATCGATGGATCGCGTGAAGCACCAAGCTTTTTTTTAGGGGGCGAAGCACCTAGTTTGAAAGGAAAAAAGGCGGCACACTCACAACACCCCTGTCGCGGTCGCATTGCACCCCACACACGTTTGGTCCTACACACGGCTCACGCAAACGGAACGCGCTTCGGCTTGCCTCTTCACTGACACGTAGGACTGCACTTGGAGAAATCGACCATGCGCCAAACTCCCCCCGCCCACCGCGAGAAAATCCTCGCCCCCCCTGAAGAAAATTCCCCCCAAATCCTAAATTCAACCGCCCTTCGGCCAACTAGCCAATAATATTCCACAAACCCCCCTCCCCCTCACCCCCCTCCA
>NC_041391.1:370033408-370105786 GCF_002162155.2 Triticum dicoccoides | reverse complement strand
CTCCATTCGCTCCGCCAAAGCCGCCCTCCCCACTGCACCGATACGTCGACGTCGTGGTTCATCGAGGGGACGCACAGCGATCCTCTCGCTCCCACAGTACGCTCTCGTAGACTGCCATCCTCTAACCGCGCCGCCACCGCTGGCGACATTCTTGTGGAGGCGCACGGCGGTCAGCACCGCCACCGCTGGCGATGTTCGTGTGGAGACGCATGGCGGTCAGCTTCTCCCATGGTACGCGCATTCTAGACTAAGGCCCCGTGCATGTCGATGCCGCGCTAAATGTTAGCTGATAGACGTTGTTAATGTCACTATTTGCCAAAGTAGTTTACAGTCAATATGCTCTGCTTAAGAAGCTTCCTTGCCCTGTTCTGCACTCAATCTGCTTAGCTGAGATGGCATGCCAAGGCCGATTAGTTGCTAAAATATCTTGCCATATATTTATTGTGACGTAGATTGCCATGGTCTAATAGCCAATCTGTTAGGTGAAATAGCTCTACACCATTTTATACTCGATCTTTGTTGCTGCGATGGCCTTCGATAGTTTGATGGCTGTGTGCTCGGCCTCATTGACTGCTGAAACAACCTGCCATAATTTAGCACTCAAATCTGCTTGCTGAATTAGCTTTACATATATTTTGTTACTTAGATCTGCTCGTCCAAATATCTTGCCATAGCTTTAGACATCGACATAGGTATTTTTTTTCTGGACTTCATAAAAAATCATATATGTTTTTCATGTAATATCTAGTAGAAGAACTAATTTGTATGTCTAACAGATGGACATGACTTAGATAACTTCTGCTCGAAGATTCTCCGTTGCATATGTCGAGGGGGTTGAAAACTTCATGAACTTTATCAGAGCTAAGTACGGTGGTCCAAAATCAGATGTGCTCTGCCCGTGTAGCAATTTGTATGAATTCAGTTACAAGACCCCAGTCAACTATGCAAAATCATCTACACTTGTATGGGATGTCGGTCACATATATTAGGTGGGTTCATCATGGTGAAGCTGTGAATGTCAATGTTATTGACTATGTGGAAGCAGCATATCACCATCTTGTTCTGCCTGATGCTCAGGTGGAAGAGGAGGAGGAGGTGGTGGTGGCGGAGCCAGTGTGTTTGACCAACATTGAAACAATGCTACAAAATGCTCGTGCATTTCGTGAACTTTCACCTACAGAAGAAAAACAGTGGGCCCGCATGTTGGAACAATTCAATGTGGCTGTCACCCCAAGAAATAAGTTGTTAGTATTCTCAGCGATGGTCACCTTTCTTCAGGTGAAGACATCTAAGCAGATGACCAACAAATCATTCGATGCGATGTTGGCTGCTTTCCGCAAATCTTTCCCAGATGCATCTGAGCTGCCACACACCTATAGTAAAATGAAGAATTTCCTTTGTGCAGTTGGAATTGGATATGATATGATCCATGTTTGTAAGAATAATTGTGTTATGTTCCGAAGGATTATGCCAACTTAAGTGAATGCCCGAAATGCAAATCATCAAGATGGAAAGATGGCGATGATGTGAAGAGGATTCCTCATAATGTTCTGAGACACTTTCCAATTATACCAAGATTGCAGAGGTTGTTTCATGATGCTGAAACAAGAGAGGATGTACTGTGGCATTCTAGGAACCAAGAGTACAGAGATCAGAATGTAATGAGCCATCCATCTCATGGTAGTGAGTGTAAAAGCTTCAATCATAAACACAAAAAGTTTGCTGCTGACCCGAGGAACATTAGACTTGGCTTAGCTTCAGATAGTTTTAACTCATTTGGCCACCAGAGCGCCACATATAGCATGTGGCCAGTGCTTCTTATCCCTTACAACATGCCTCCAAATGTCTGCACCAAAGAATCAAAGTACATGATGGCCTTGCTCATTCTAGGTCTAAAAAGTCCTGGAAAGGATTTTGATTTATTCATGGAGCCTCTTGTGGAGGAACTTCAACAGCTATGGAGGGGTGTTCTCACTCGAGACCTATATAGCAGCCCACCAACTGATTAATTTCTGCATGCTATTATAATTTGGTGCATCCATGATTATCCGGCTTTGGGCACTATGTCAGGGAGAACGACACATGGTTACAATGCATATGTTCGATGTGACAGGAATCTGCTATCATACGCAATACTTAGCAAGATTTGTTACATTGGACACCGCCGTTTCCTTGCCAAGGACAAGCCGCATCCTAGAAAATACCGAAGACATGTGTTCAATGCAAAGCATGAAAAACGTGATGCGCCAAAGAGGCTCACCGTTGATGAGTTGCAAGTGGAATTAGAAAAGGTCAGGCATATTACACCAAGAAACCATCCTGGTAATGGTAGCGGGAAAAGGAAGCATGGCAGGGCAGAAGAGAGATTATTGTTTACTCGCAGGTCCACTTTGTGGGACTTAGAGTATTGGAAAGATTTCAATCTGCGGCATAATCTTGATGTGCTGCACATCGAGAAAAAAATATGTGACAACATTATCGGCACACTTCTTAATATTGAAGGCAAGACGAAAGATACCTTAAAATCTAGGATTGATTTGACACACCTGGGTATCAGACGGGATTTGCAAGTGCAAGATGAAGGTAAACCACGGGATATGGCACCAGCTGTGTACGTCTTGGACAAGGTAAAAAGAAAAGAATTCTGCAAGGTCCTGTCACGTGTGAGATTCCCACATGGATTTGCTTCCAACCCTGAAAGGAGAGTCAGTGCAGATGGAAACAAGGTACAAGGGTTGAAAACTCATGACTGCCACATCCTACTTCAATCGGTTTTACCTGTTATCCGGGCCGCCCTGACTTATACAGAGCAGTTGCAGAGTTGGGACAATTCTTCAGCGAACTCTGCAGTAGAAATATTAGGATAGATGCTTTGGAGCATCTTAGAGACAAGATACCAACTATCCTATGCGACCTTGAGAAGATATATCCTCCAGCCTTCTTTGATGTGATGGTGCATTTGGTTATTCATCTACCTGATGAGGCACTACTTATTGGTCAAGTATAGTATGGCTGGATGTACCCGATTGAAAGGCGGCTAGGCACTTTCAAGGATTATGTTAGGAAAAGAGCTAGACCTGAGGGTTCCATTGTAGAGGCCTACATTGCTACAGAAGTGTTGACATTCCGCTCAAAATACATTGAAATGGCTGATCAGCTTAGCAAAGAGGTGGGTGAAGACAATCCCGGGCTCAATGTTTTTGAGTATTCTGTTCGAGTTATAGGGAAGAGTCGACCAGATGACAAACCTAAAGATTTGGACAAAATGGTTTGGTATGTGTGGAATAACTGTCCTGAGATAATACCTTATATCAAGTAAGTGCTAAGTACTGCAGCTTATACATCGTAATCTACTAAACTTGCAGCACATTATTATATATTTAGTTGTTTGACGCGATCACTATGTTGTGCAGCATCTACAAAAAGGAGTTACTGCCGCAAAATCCAAGAAACATTGACAAACTGGTTATGGCAGGATTTGCGAAATGGTACAAGAGCCATGTAATCTTTTGAATTGCACTATCAGTTTTTTAATATATTGAGTACATAATATGACCAGCTTGTCTATTTTCTAACCATAGGTCAAGAAGATGCGGGAGGATGCGCAGGCAGTTGATGGTGCCCTTTAGTCACTAGCAATCGGTCCTAATACTCGGGTAAGACATTATGAATCTTGCGTTGTTGGAGATTTGCGCTACAACACCCTTGCACGCGACGAAGGCAGGAAGACACAAAACAGTGCCATCATGAGCACGGATATGCACGACAAAGAGACAATTGAAATGTATGCTAACATAATAGACATTGTTTAGTTGCAGTATATCTCCAGTTTCGAGGATCATCGGTGTGTGGTTCTGTTGTGCTGTCATTGGTATAACCTGTTTTCCAGGATCGCAAAACCCAGAGCTGATGATTATTTCAAATCCATCAATGTCAAGGCAGCGTACCAGACCAATGAGCCTTTTATTTTGGCAAATCAAGCAACACTGATATTTTTCTTGGAAGACACATTTGCACGTAGCAATGACTGGAGAGTATTGCAAAGGTTTGAGTAGAGGAATTTATTTAATGAAGTTGCACAACAAGATGATGCTTACACTGCTCCTGATGTACAAGATAACACATATATTCCTAATATCTTTGAGAACCATCACGTCAATGATGCCGGCAAAAAGATTGCTTGTCGTGTTGTGGACATACAAGAGTTGATCAAGAAGAAGCCAACGTTCGAGGATGTTGAGGATGAAGAAGATGACACCATGGGGAATTACGATTCAGACTGATACACATGGCGAAGATGTTGATGTTGTTGCTGTGGATGATGATTAGATTGCTTTTGTCGTATTTGCCTGTCAGAAGACACTTTTTTATCTACTATGTGAAATTGTGTTCGCTATGACAATTGGAACCTGATGAACGTGTTGTTTAGTATTTTGCTGTGAGAACATCACTTGTTATGTATCCTGATTTGTGTTTGGTGATTGTATGACGAGTAAAACATGATGACATTGTTGTTTAGTTGTACTCATATTTGGCTGTGAAACTTGAAATTGATGACATAGTTTGCTGTTATACTGCAATTTGCTCGACGTCTTCGAATGAGAACAAAGCTGAACCGACATGGCCTCTGCTAATTTATTTATATATTACCAAAAGGGCCTCTGCTATTTATTTATTTATGAGCAAAAGGGGTTACCCCCTGATTTCCGTTAATAGAAATCATTAGATGTTCACAACACTGCGTCCAGCCTGCTACACAGGTTTCATTCATTACTAGTTTCAGCAAAGTGCTCATGTCATAGCCACTGAATACATCATGAGTGCTACATACACTACAAATAAAGAGACAATCATCCTACGGAGCACATCAATTTTGCTCATTATCTTCACAAGCTCTTTCATCTCCTCATTGTTGTCAAGGCCGTTCAGTAGCTGTTGCTTGGCCATGATCAGAGGAACTGCATCTTTAACCTTCTGCTCTGCATCTTCCTCTTCTGTCGTTCCTTCAGTTACTTGTCCAACACCCCAACCTATTGGTATTGGGATTCCTCGGCTAACCCAATAATCAGCATAGTCGCATTCCCCCCACATTAGCAACTTCCCAGAAATAGAAATCACACGAATCTTCACTTTTCTGCACGAATCAAATTGGAAGATCATCAACCAAACTATTAAAAAAATCAGCAAGTGAAAGCAGGAGAACAACACTTAAACATATTATTACCCCATGATTCGGGCATTTGTAGAAGACTCGGTCCGGGTTGAGGATTGTGGTTGAGACGCGATGGATGACTCTACGTGATTTGTAGCATTGGCACCACACCAACGGCAACGGGTTGCGGTGAGAAACTGGCTGCAGTGCGTGTGCCGGCGGGGGTGTGATGAGACCCACAGGCGATGGTACAGGTGGCGACTTGGCGCATATCTAGTTTTTGCCTGCTGAAGAGTAGGTGGACGAGCAGCCAGCAGACATGGTTGCTGCGGCCAGAGCTTCTGACGCTAGGCAGAGTAAGTAGAGAAGAGGAGAAGCGAATGCTGGATATGTCAATTTCATTACTTGCAGAGTAGCATAGCACCATATATAGTCATAGTCTAGGTTTGGATTCGAACCAGCTACAGGAGCACGTCTCTCTTTTTTCTAAAACTCAGCAATGTCTCTTTACTGATACACTGGCTTGTTCTGTACGCCTTCTCAAGTCTTTGATTTTCTTTCTTTTTTTGCAAGGAAGGAAGGAGGACAAAACTGAGAGTTCCTGGGACTCGAACCCAAGACCTCTCGGTTGAAAACCAAGGGTGCTAGTCACTTATGTGGCGAACGTTCCCTGGGAGGAGGACGGCAGACGAATGCATTTTCCTTGCAGTTTTAGTTGCGACACAAGATCGAACAGTTGCAGTTTCGGGAATGTTATCAGGCGAACGAGCCCAGTTTTTCTTTTCTTCCTATATATAAAAAAGTATGCTACTTGGTGTCGGCTTAGTCAACAAACGATTGTGCCAACCTTGACTGTTGGATTGACATTCAATGTCTGTCATGTTTCTTTAGTCTCTTTTTCCTCGAGCTGCCAAAGCCAAACCAGCGCCGGCAGGACCGCCTACTCCCGCCTCCCATGGCTGGCTGTGCTGCCGCGCACGCATCATGGCCACATTGCACCCTAAAACTCTGCGCATCTTCACCGGCTCCTATTCGTTCCCAACCGAAGCCTCACCATCGTCCTCCGCCTTGGTTTGCACGCTGCGGTGCCACCCTCCAGTGTTGTCAACATGGTCAACAACCGAGAGGAATAAGGAGATGACTGTACATGGTGAGGATGACAGTAGGGACCCAGCAGCGTGTGTAGTAATTTTGTTTTTTCGGGATGAAGAAGGGTATCAACTGGGTTGTGCGGGAGCTGTGGCCCATCTAGACCAGGCTTTTATTTCATATGTTTAGCACATGACTAGCCAAGTTTGTTTTTTTCCTTTCTGAAAATGGCTAGCCAGCTATTTTGGTTTTTGCAGAATAACCAACGTAGGCCTACTTGCTTTTCTACGCCCTACTGGGGCGGAAATATTTCAAGACAAGGAGGGGTGCATTTTGCCTAGAAAATGGGCTATAAGTAATAAGAAATGGACTATAAGTAATAATAAATGGGCTGTAAAATGAAAAAATACAGCAAACAGGCAATTAGTTCTAAAATACTTTTTCTTTTTGATTTTGATATTTTAAATTTCGTTGTTTTTGTGTGGGTAAAATTGAATTGAATTTAAATTAAGGTATATTTAGTTTTCAAATTAATTTGAATCTGGCTAGAAATTTCGGGTTGTATGCTGTTTGGGACAGATTTGGAGGATGACTTGTGGTTCTACTAGGTTGACGTGTACGAAAGGCTTTGTCAACTTAGTCCACAAACGATTCTAGCAGCAGTGACCGTTGGATGTTAATCCAACGGCCGTGCTGCTTCTTCAATATCTGATCTTCTTGCTCCAGCCGCCCAAACCAGCGCCGGTGGGACTGCCTGCTCCCGCCTCCCGTGGCCGGCTATGCTGCCGCGCAGGCCGCACCGCCCCACCCTACTCCATTGCTGGCCAGGCCATTCCTCTACTCACCCACACCTCCTGTTATTTTCTGGCGACGGCAGCTGGACCAGTAAACCCTTGTACTCCCCACTGCGTGGGCAACCATTGCCGAGTCTTCCCCGGCTCCGTGTCATTCCCTTCCTAGGCCTCCCCATCGTCCACCGCCATGGTGCTCTCGGCGCGGCCTGGTCAACATGGTCAACGAACGACATCCATCGGATGTGGACTATACATGGAGAGGCTGACAGCTGGATCCACGGCCGCACACAAGGAAATGCCTCCTTATTACGCGCAAAATAATGATTCCTCCACATGACATCTGGGACCCACAGGAAGGGCCTCTGTATTTCACGAAAAAAATGTGCCCCCCGCTGACAGGTCGGACCCACCAGCTATCTTCGCACGCAAGGAAGTGCCTCCTTATTATGCACAAAAAAATGAATACTCCCCCTGCTAGCTGGAACCCACCATAGTGGGAGGCTGACTTGTGGGCCTACCAAGTTGACAGGGACGGAGGGCTTTGTCAACTTAGTCAATATGAACGATTCTAGCACCAATTACCGTACGATGTTCATCCAACTGCCGTAGTGCTTCTTCAACCTCTGGTCTTCTTGCTGCAGCCGCCCAAACCAGCGTCGGTCGTGCCGCGTGCTCCTGCCTCCCGTGGCCGGCTGCGATGCCGCGGAGGCCTCACCGCCCACTACTACTCCCACTGCTGGCCCAGCCATCCCTCTACTCACCCACACCCCCTGTTATTTTACGGCGAGGGCAGCCTCACGCCGCAGCCGAACCAGTGAACCCTCGTACTCCTCTCTCCGTGGGCATCCACTGCCGCGTCTTCCCCGGCTCCACGTCGTCCCCTTCCTAGGCCTCACTGTCGTCCACCGCCCTGGTGCTCTCCAAGCGGTGTGGTCAACATGGTCAAGGAACGACTTCCATCGGAAGAGCACTATACATGGAGAGGCTAACAGTTGGGTCCACGGCCGCAGCAAGGGAGTGCCTCCTTGTTACGTGGAAAATAATGATTCCTCCACCTGACAGCAGAGACCCACTGGGCGGGCAACCGAATTTCATGAAAAAAATGTTTCCCCCTGATTGCTCGGACCCACCAGCTACATCTTCGCATGCAAGGAAGTGTGTCCGAGCAAAAAAGACGATTCGCCCCCTGACTGCTGGGACCCACCAGCTACATCTTCGCACGCAAGGAAGTGCCTGACAGTCGGGACCGACCTGGTCGAAGCGTATGTAGCGTTGTTATTCTGGTCCCGAACGTGTACGTACATACTAGTCGATGTAGAGGCGCGCCCGTGTCGTAGAAGAGGCGCGCACGTAGCATATACACGTACGTACAACGTCCAGGGTGCAAGAAATTAAATACGGCCACTTACATACATAGGGGCGGGGTATCGAACGCCAACTCGCGCATACGTACGGCCAGGGATCGTGTACATGGCTGGGTCGGAACAGACAAACTGCGTCGTCGTCGTGTTCATGGGGAGCCAACCGGCTGGGTCGGAATGGAATGCGTCGTTGTGTTCATCGGGAAGGTTCAGATGGAACAACCGACGGAAACGAGGCCTGGCATACCGCAAAACGGAGGAATCGGCCTTGTGTTCGGCCGGCCACGTTCAAAACGGGATCCTGTTCATCAGGGGGAGTCTGGCGTACCGTAAAACGGAGGAAACGGACTTCTGTTGGACCTCCTACGGTTGAAACGGGGGTCCTGTTGATCGGGAAAGGTGTGACGTACCGCAAAACGGAGGAAACGGACTTGTGTTGGAGCGCTAGGTGGACCCGGGGTCCTGTTCATCGGGAGGGGTGTGGCGTACTGCAAAATAGGACTCCACAGAATACTGTTCATCTCCACCGTTGACCTCCTCCAGCCTCCACGGGCTACTATTCATCCACCATCGACCTCCTCCAGCCTCCACCTGTGACTGTTCATCCATGGGCTCCTGTTCATCTAGCCTCAATCGCGTGCTACTCCACCAGCTACTGTTCAACCAGCCCTCTCCACGGGTTCCTGTTCAACCACCCCTCCACAGGCTACCGTTCATCCAACGCTCCACCGGCTACTGTTCATCCAGCCCTCCACGGGGTCGTCCTGTTCATCCAGCCCTCCATGGGGTCCTGTTCATCCAGCCCCAACCGGCTCGATCGGGGTCCTGTTCATCCAGAGGCAACACCACGGGGTCCTGCTCATCCACCCCCACCCGGAACTGTTCATCCAACCCCCCCCCCCAACAACGCTCACTGTTCATCGAGGGAAGGAGGCAGCAGGGTTCGATCGGCTTCAGTTAGCAGCAGCAGCGAAGGAATCACTCGAGTTCAGTAACGTAGCAAGTGCAATCGCCCGAGTCAGTTAGAGCCGAACGCCTCGCTCGAGTTCAGTTAGAGCCCAAGGCCTCACACACACGCGCGTACGTGTACAAGAGAAACGCGCATCGCTCGGCAACCGACCACCCACCGTAACCGGGAACTCCCCGAAATTTTCCTCGCCCTCGCTTCTACCATGGTTTTTTCCGTCATGGACGGCACAAAGAATGTCATGCAGCTGCGTCTCCAGCCCGCCCAGGATGAAAAGCCCATTTTTGGTCATGAGTTTTTGTCATAGAAGTAGGAGCCCGCCACATCTATGATGATCCTGGGTTTTGTCACAGTTATTGTCATAGAAGTGTCATACGTACGACAAAAAAATATGTTCGGCCCAAAATGTCACGGATTGTCACAACCTTGGATCAGCCTTTGCTTGTCTTTGCTTGATCATCATGTTTAAATTTCAAATGAAATTTGAAATGAGGAAAGAAAAGCCTCTGAAGTCATTTTTGAAAATGATCAAGATAAACATTGCCTCACGTAATTCCATGAAAATGTTCCTGATTCTCTCTGAAAATATTGGCCATAGATAAAATTCAATTCTATAATTTTAGGAGCTCAAAAATACTTATTTTGGGCATTTGAGCCAACCCAATAATTATTTGTATTGGATCTATATTTATTATATAGAAAATATAAGTTCAATAATTCTGAAAATTGTTGTGTGACTTTGGATAAGACCACTTAGTTCACACAATTATTTTCATGAAGTTTTAAATTGGTTTGGTAATATTTACTAAATCAGAAACAAACTACAGAAAAGAAAAACAAAAGAAATAAAAAAAGCAGAAACTTACCTCAGGCCCACTTACCTGGTGGCCCAGCAGAATCGGCCTAGCCCACCAGGGGCGCCTTGGTCTTCTTCCACCTTTGCCAGTAGGCAGAGGCGTGTCGACACGCGCGCGATCGCTGTGGCCTCCTCCCTGCTTGCTTCCCCCCTCCCCGGCCCTTCTAGCGATGCCACGGGGATTCCCTGTGACCCCCTCTCCTCTCCCTCGCTCCCTGGCCTCTCTCCTCCTCTCTAGCTCCTCCCCTGCACCACCGAGCAGAGCTCATCACCGCCGCTCGCCGTAGACACGCCCACCGTGCTCCTCTCGCCTCCCCATGTCGTCTGCAAGCTCTGCCACCGTAGGTCACACCACCAGGAGCGAGCCCCGAGCACTCAGACGCCCCAAGTCAACCTCCTTAACTCCGTCTTCAAGCTTCGGTCGCCGGAGATCGCCACCACCGTTCATCAAATCTAGCGCATCCCCGAGCTCGCTGACGACGCCATCGAGATCTCTATGAGGCCATGACCATTTCCCCTCCATCAATTTACTTGTTTCCGTGCCGTAGGACCCTCGCCTATGCGCCCGAGCACCACCGTCCGCTATGGCCGCCTAGCTTTCCTGACCCGAGCCCCTCCACTCGAACCCGTGGCCCCAGCGTGCTTCTGGTGGACCGCTGAAGCCACCTAGCTCATCAGCTCCTCCCCTAGCGCACCGCAGCTGCATCCCCGCTCATGTCCAAACTCCGGCGCCCTCCCGAGCTCGTTTCCGACGAGCTCCGGCCGCCCTAGCTGCTGCTGCCTGCATATCTGGATGCGGCGAGCTCCAGCTCCCCATGGGCGCTCTCCGCTGCTCCTCTGAACGCCGGAGGAGTGAGCCCGAGACCCTCCGCCACGTCTTGAGGTCGCCGTCGGCCATACTCCAGCGACGCTGACGTGGCACATCATTAGCGCCTAATCACCCACTAATAACACCACTAACTAACACCCTAGCTCAATGACGGATGGGCCCCACGCCCTAATTAACCTGGGTTTTGTTTCTTTTTAGATTAAACTAACCCCCATGGGCCCCACATGTCAGTTTGACCTGGCCACGTCACAGGTTGACCGACCGCACACATGAGTATTGACTTGCTGACGTGTCTGTTGACTAGGCCCACATGTTAGCGACCCTAACCAGCACCGTGACACTGACCAGTGGGACCCACTGGACAGGTTTGACCCGGGGCAGCCCTGTTGACCTGCTGACGCAAGCATGACACAGTGCTGATGCAGTAAGTCATTTTCTGAATTAAATTGAAGTCAGGAAATTCCAGAAAATGTCTAAAACTTCTAAAATTCATATAAATTCAACCATAACTCCAAATGAGATAGATTATATATGAAAAATGATCAGAAAAATCTAATATATCCATCTGTACTGGTTTCATGCGTGTTTGAACAACTTAACCTTGATGTTTAGATCAAAACATGATAATGCACTATTAGAATTCATAGTTTGAGTTTGGAGTTGAACCTTTGGTTCTAAATAACTCAAACCTCCCTGTTTGTAGTTGCATTAGCCCAACACACTCATTTTGCCATGTCATGATCATGCATCATATTGTTGCATTGCACTGATTGTGTCCCTTCTCTGTTGCTGGTAATTGTTCCCTCTCAGTAGACGTGGTTCTGACAATGAGATCCATGACACCGATGAAGAACTATACTACCTTCAGAAGTGCCAGGCAAGCAAAACCCCCTTGCTCATTCCAATACAATCCCACTCTCTCGCTCCTACTCTCTTTTATTGCATTAGGACAACAACGATTCAACCGTTACGTGTTGCGATAGTTGAACCCCTTTCCTCTGCATGACCTGTCATTGCCACAGTAAATAGATGAAACCCACTTGCATGAGTAGGAGTTGTTTGAGCCCTGATGTGCCTACTCATTCTTGCTTGTTTGTCATGCCTGCTACTGCTTAGAGTTCAGTCAGGTCTGATTCATCGGGGATGAATTGGAATGGTGATGAACATGTCCTCCCGTGTGTGAGCTAACTATGTGAACACGATTTGGTAAAGGTAGTGGTGAGGGGCCATGTAGGAGTACATGGTGGGTTGTCTCATTGAAGTTGTCCTCAGGAACCGAGTTCTGTGTTTGTGATCCATGAACAGCTAGTACCACACGTTGGGCCCTGAAATATGATCCCGCTTGACTTATTAACCGCCCTTGTCCTCTGTCCAGGAGTTGCAAGTAGTTTCTGGTGTATGTAGTATGCTGGAGGCCATGTACGGCGCTGGCCCGAGGGGTGGGCTATGATGCGGTAGGCACGTGGCACGGTGTACCGGGCGCCCGTTTGGTGACCTGTGAAGCCTGCGCACATCGTTCGGGGCCGTATGTGGAAACCTCGGCCGGACTCCCTGCGGATGGAACCAGAATAGGCGATAAACCTGGACTAGAGACTTGTGTTGTCAGTCAGGTCATGGTCTACACCGACGTTGGCTTTCGCTTGAAGTCTGCCGAGCACATGTCGTGTGCAGACGCTAAGTGGTGGAAACATGTGTGAAGAAGAACACCCCTGGAGGGTTATAAATGATCTATTCGAATAGCCGCGTCTGCGGTAAAGGACCTCTAGGTTGCCTATACAGTTCATAGACAAGTGAAAGTGGATACTCTAAAATGCACAAGACAAGCGTGAGTCCATCTGATGGCGTTCTCGTAGGGAGACGGGAGCGAATCCATAGTGGTGTATTGATATGATGAATATGTGGACTCGTGTGCGCCACCTCAAAAGAGTTACTTGCAGTCTTAGTTCAGGATAGCCACCGAGTCAAAGCTGGCTTGCTGTAGTTAAACCCCACCACCCCCTTTGTTGTTAATGGTGCATATGTAGTTAGTTGTGATGTAAGTCTTCCTGGGTACATTTGTACTCATGTTTTCTTAATTTATGTTTTTGCAGAGGGATTTCAGTCTCGTTAGTAGTTCCACGTGGACCTCAACATTTAGTTTGTTACCTCAGCTACGATCTTGTGCCCTCGGCTGGATCTAGTAGATAGTGAGGCTTCTCATCCTTTTTCATTTGTAGATGTCTGTACTCAGACATGTTAAACTTTCGCATGTGCTTTGACTTGTATGCTTTGAATGTTGGGTCATGAGACCCATGGTTGTAATATCTCACTCCTCGGAGCCTATTGAATCAATACTTTGAGTCATAGAGTTATCTTGTGATGCCATGTTGTATTTGCACATATCGAGCATATTGTGTGTATGATTTGAAATGCTTGGTATGTGTGGGATCTAACAACCTAGTTGTTCATCCTTGGTAGCCTCTCTTACCGGGAAATGTCTCCTAGTGCTTCCATTTAGCCATGGTAGCTTTCTACTACTCCGGAACACTTAGGCTGGCCGGCATCTGTCCTTCTGCGTTCCTGTGTCTGTCCCTTCTGGGAAATGTCACACGTTGTTCCTTTAAGTCTAGGTAGATTCCTACGACTTGGGTTCATATGTTGTTGATCGACACGTTCGTTGTTGGGTCATGTATGACTTTCCCCGTAAGTTAGCGCCACTTCGGGTCCACGACTAGTCATGTCAGCTCGGGTTCTTTGTCATATGGATGCTAGTGGCACTGTCATATATGTGAGCCAAAAGGCGCGAACGGTCCTGGGCCAGGTAAGGTGGAACCCGTGGGAATACCGTGCATGAGGCTGCAAAGTGATATGATGTGTTACATGCTAGATTGGTGTGACATAGGATCGGGGTCCTAACAGTTTTGGTATCAGAGCCTGACTGCCTGTAGGATTACCACAACTCAGAAAATCATATGTTCCTTGAGTTGTCCCTCTTTAGTCGCATTCTGACCACCGGCTATCAATTGATAGCAAGGAGTAGTTGTGCAATCGTGTTTATCGACGCCTATTATACTTGTGGTCCATCAAGCCATTCTATTTCGGAATTACTAGGCGGAACAAACTCTAGTACCTCATCCATATACAGGATTGGTTGAAAGCAGTTGTATTCCGCAGATGAAGGTGCAATCAAGCTTTTGGTCTGTTCTACCCTGAAGTATTACCCACTTTATGTCAGGAATGTCATGGGAATTGCACCTTCTCTTATTAATTCTTGACGTAGTGAAACTTCTCGCCCTCATTATTCATTTCTCGGTTCTCGTGTTGTTGCAACTGGAATGCCGACAGGTGAACAATGATGTGTGAAATCAATACTCCTAGCAACCTTGTTGCTTGGTAGTCAAAGGGCAATAATCTTATTCTTAGCCAGTTGGTCTGAATCACCATTCTATGATAGATCGTGCTACCTAGTCCACATTCCTGGTGCATTTCTCGATTGATGAGCTAGGATTTTGTCAAATCCTCGCTCATTGGATCTTATCGTCTTTCCTCAAAAGCAAGATTGTTCTCGAGCTTAGTCGCATATCGGTGGTTTGTGATTTTTTGAATATCTTCTCGGAAGTATCACCAGGTCTTCACCTGACCGCTATGTTGAGTTTGTGATCAAGTTGGTTCCTTGTAACCACCCTTTCTCCAAGAATCTGTGTCGGGTACCCTGAGCAAGTTGGTTAAGCTAAACAACAACTTGGAGAGTTGGAAGATAAAAGCTTGTCCGACTTAGTTCATTTCAAAGGGATATCTTTGTGTGTGTGTGTGTGTGTTTGTGTTAAAGAAAGATGATACCTGCATCGATTGATCCTCGTGATCAATTGTCGGTGCTATTGTCTTATCCAAACTTTGATTTGAGTGTGGGATATCCTTAAATCAAATCAGAACCAACAATGTTCGTAATGTTGTCTTACTCGTGGATTTTCCTCGAGCATACATCATTATATCTTTTGTTGTGACCAATGCTATCACTTGTTCACATAATTGTGGAGTTCCATCTATATGGAAATCTCGATGACTTGTTGTTGAGCCATCAATTGTCTCATCCATGATTCGTGTTGGACATCCAACTAGTGTTGGAAACTTCTATCAGCATTATCTTCATGTCCCGTTCATGAAGCATGTGTTGGATGAGAGAAGTGACTTTCTCAGATTCACGTGCATTTGGTGCAAGTTGCCACTATGAGTTCGAGACAGGTTGTTTTTATTTTCCCTGGAACCATCCCAAGTCAGTCATGCATGTGCGAAGTATGCTATGGTTTGACAGGCTCTCTACCTCCATTCCACATGTATCTCCTAGTACACCAAGCCACTGTTTGATTTGTTCAAGGAGAAGGAGTTCCTTCATAAGAGCTAAACCGGACTTATGTAAGGACTTCGATATCCTTGATGATAGATCCCCCGCCTGAACTCGGTAGTGTTTTATTATAAGACTACTACGTGGTCATTGAGGGAGTCCTGGATTAGGGGGTATCCAGACAGCCGGACTGTGTGCAACGTCCGGACTATTGAAGCGTGAAGATACAAGACTCAAGACTTCGGCCCGTGTCCGGATGGGATTCTCCTTTGCGTGGAAGGCAAGCTTGGCGATCCGGATATTATGTTTCCTTCCTTGTAACCGACTCCATGTAAACCCTAGCCCTCTCCGGTGTCTATATAAACCGGAGGGGTTGGTCCTTATAAGGCAGATCACAATTACAATCATACCATCATAGGCTAGCTTCTAGGGTTTAGCCTCTACGATCTCGTGGTAGATCTACTCTTGTACTACCCATATCATGAATATTAATCAAGCAGGAAGTAGGGTTTTACCTCCATCGAGAGGGCCCGAACTTGGGTAAACATCTGTGTCCCTTGCTTCCTGTTACCATCAGCCTTGACGCACAGATCGGGACCCCTACCCGAGATCCGCCGGTTTTGACACCGACATTGGTGCTTTCATTGAGAGTTCCTCTGTGACGTCGCCGCAAGGCTTGATGGCTCCTTCAATCATCATCAGCGACACGGTCCAGGGTGAGACTTTCCTTCCCGGATAGATTTTTGTGTTCGGCGACTTCGCGCTGCGGGCCAACTCGCTTGGCCATCTGGAGCAGATCGACAGCTATGCCCCTGGCCATCAAATCAGGTTCGGAAACCTGAACTACATGGTGGATATCCGCGGAGACTTGATCTTCGACGGGTTCGGGCCCGCGCCAAGGGCATCGGACAGTCACGACGAGCACGACCTGGACCTACTGTCGGACAACACTCGGGATATCACCCCTACGGCAGCCCCGGACTCAAATCCGGAGCAGGCTGCGTCGCCTAGGGGCGGAGGGATGGACTCCGCCCCGCAGGCCGTACCCTCATCGGCGGTGGAGCCGAACACAGGCCTCGCTTCTGAGGAAGCCTGTGATTTCGGACCCCCAGATTCATATCCGGTAGTAGGATCCATTCCGCGTGTCCCCGAGCTCACCGAGCCTGGTTGGGCTCCGGTGATGGAGTTCACCGCTGCGGACATCTTTCAACACTCGCCCTTTGGCGACATGCTGAACTCATCAAAACCTCTCTCCCTGTCAGGAGGCTGCCGACCGAGCTATGTCCGGCTCGAGTGGGAGGCAGGCGATGAAGGAATTCACTGCCCACCCACCACCCACTTCATAGCCACGATCGATGATTTAACTGACGTGCTTGACTTCGACTCCGAAGACATCGACGGTATGGACGATGATGCGGGAGAATTACAGGAGCCACCGCTCACAAGGCGGTGGACGACCACCTCTTCATACGATATATACACGGTAGACACTCCAAAGGAAACCAGTGGCGATGAGGCAATGGAGGATAACCCCTTAGGAGGAAAAGCAAAGCATGGGTGTCTTCGACACCGACCCAAGCACCACCACATCAACACCAGCCCCGGAGATGAAAGTATTCCGGATGGCGCCGAAGAGGAATATAAACCCAATCATCATACCTTCAAGCAGGCGGGACCGGCCACGGTCGGATACCTGGAGAGGGAGAACTGCACACCCCCCTTCGAAGACGAGGAAGGCCTCGGCAATGAGGAGTTCCGCGTGCCTGAAGATCCGAAGGAAGAGGTTGACGGCTCATGGCCACGGCAAGGAGCCTACAAAGGAAGCAAGAGCAGCTCAAAGTTGATTAATATTTGCTAGTGGACAGGTGGACCAAGATCCTGGCCACTGAAAAGTACGGATTCAACCACCCTAACAAAGGGCATACCCGGCACAGCTGGCTACCTCAACTCAAACCGGAAAACCACAGGCACACACCCAGGCGCCCACACATCATTGCGGTCCAAGACAGTAAGAAGTATACACGAAGAGGAATCCTCAAGCCTCGGCACAATGGTCATAAACGTCAAGACAGGGAAACTGCTGCCAGGTCCAGCAACCCTCAGTCCGGTAAACGGACAAAGAACAGCCCAAGCCTACTTGAACAAAGCCACACACTCGATCAACCGTGTGAAATTCACGGTACTCCTAGAAGGACGGCAAAGCATACCAATAGAGAATGCCAGATCCTCGAAACAAAGCGGATGGTCATGCTCCGGAAGCAATAAGGGAAGGCGTCCCGTCAAGAACCCCCCCCCCCTAGAGCATAAAAGTATGGGCGATCGCCCATGATCACATCAACCACAGCAAGTCCATTGCAGTACCTCCAGACCTAGTAGTCCGGGGGGCTCCATAACACACAAAGCCCACACAGGTATGAAGCCACAAATAAACATCTCCTAAAAGATGTAAATGCACAAAGGCCAAGCTTTATTGGCCCACCACTCTAAAGGTTGTCTTCGGATCACCCAATAATGCCACGCCAAAGAATAAATCTTCGGCACCTCCCCACCATGCGGTAGTTTACCATATGCCAACGGGATAAACCACGTTGACTAGATTCCACTTGGTAAATCACTCAGGCTAACTAATCCGGATACCCATTGAGGAATCCGCCTTACCTCACGGTATAACGGCTGGGCCCACCGGGGTCCAATCAGGGACCCTTGGACCAACCACAAGAGGACGCCCAGCCGCCTTCAAACATCTGCCTTTACAAACTAATGATTGACGCACAACAGGATTGGCGGCACGGAATCAGCACCGGACACACAATGACAGGAACGTGCGGGTAGAAGGCAGTTCGGATTCACTCTTGATCCACTCACAACCCCCTCCAGTCCGTCCACCACAGGTTCTGCCAAATAACACCTCTTTTCATACATCATACTCATATGCACAGACATATCATCCTACTACAATGCGTAGACCTAAATAACACTTACCGGCCGTCGTTATTCGCCGAATCCTCTTTACCAAAAATGACAGCCACGCTTCGCGTTCGCCCGGTCACACTAGGGGCTTCACAGTATGGCAATAAAGTCCGACCACCTTTTCTGTCGCTCGGCACCGCGAACTTATAGCACTATATGCATCAGCTCCAAATCATGTCTTGGGTCATTGGTTGGGTTTGCCCGGCTCCCATGTTTTGGTACCTTACGTTCCGTTCTGTCGGCTAAGGTAGCGCTGGGAGAACTACTATGATTGTGTCCCGGTTCAGCCAGACGAGCACCTCAGTAGAGAAAGCCGAAAACCGACTGTCATGATGAAGCGAGAGCTCGTCAGCTGTTCGAGAGGTTGTAAAATCCATAAAGATTTATTCCACACAACGCCATTATAAATGCAGAGTGCGACGGATTGGTCTTCTGATCAGGCGCCAATAGAGCCCCTAGTTCGGCCTTCCGAACACTAGGGGCTGCGCCAACCATACTCGAATTCCTAAGGCTAAGTGAGAGTAATAAAGCCTTATTGTCCGATTGCCTGGTTCGCGGAGAGAAGCACCTCCTTAAAAGGACCCAACTATGGGATAAAGAGCGTTCAGATATATCCCGAACACCCCCGTATTCTTTTAAGAGGGGGCAGAAGTCGACGACTGGCCAACTCTCAGGATTTGCATACAATAAACAGCCACACAGGAAGAACATATGTTCAAACAAAATAGGCAATATATAATGCCATTATCGCATATTACAAAAAGCGGCACAAATGCCCTCAGGGAAATATAATGTCTTTGGCACACTTATCCGCCGCAAGGCGGGCCCCTTTCATCACACCTTCATAGTACAGCTCGAGCTTGCGGTGCTCCCTACCCTCCGGCGGCCCCTCAGTCATCAGCTTCTCCGCGTCAAGCTTCCCCCAATGCACTTTCGCACGGGCAAACGCCATGCGCGCGCCTTCTATACAGACTGATCGCTTGATAACATCAAGCCGAGGACAGGCTCCCACAATCTGCTTGACGAGTCCGAAGTAACTGCTTGGAATGGGCTCCGCAGGCCACAGTCGGACAACTAAGTCCTTCATGGCTAGTTTGGCTGCCTGGTGCAGTTCGACCAGCTGTTTCAGCTGATCGATAAATGGCACCGGATAGTTCGGCGCCAAATACTGCGACCAGAAATCCCTCTCCACAGACTTCTTCTCCTCGGTGCGATAGAATTGGGCGGCATCAGATATGCTGCGAGGAAGATCCGCAAAAGCCCCCGGAAAATAAAGAATTCAGCTTGCCTCTTAGGATTCTTTCCATTCTCACATACAAAGGGCTAAGATTATAGAAGGCCTTACCAGCCGCAACTTTCCGGGCCTCCTGAATGTCCCGCGCAGCACCTCGGGCTTCTTCCCGAGCACCTTCCGCGGCCTCGAGAGCTTGGGCAAGTTCGGATTCTTTCCCTATTAAACTCTGCTCGAAGCCCTCACTTTTCTTCACAGCTTCCTGGAGCTCTCGCTCAGCTGCGACGACCCTGGCCTCGTGTTTCTCATGAAACACCTGTTCGGCCTCAGCCCTCTTATTGGCATCTGCCACAGCCTTCTTTAGCGCCTCGTACTCGGCACTCGCTCCTAGAGCATACAATACAAATACTTCTCACCGTGCACAACTGTTAATTCGTGCCAACTTCAAGACAAATGTTTTCAACATACCTTGCTTGTCTTCCAATTGCTTCCTCACACGGACAAGTTCTTCCTCGGCCCGCGCAAGGCTCTGCTTCAGTTCGGACACCTCCGCATTATAAGCGGCCGTCCTCTCCGCAGACACCTGTTTTTACATAAAGGGTATACGTCATTCACATAAGCTCCTACGATTGCAGAGGATTTGATCCCATGCCCGGCTTTGTCTCCTCTGCCAGATAGTGCATCAGGGGCTACTACTCATATTATGACAAACCCTCAAAGGTTTCTTAGGAAACATACCTCAAAGGCCTTTATAAGGCCAAAGCAGGACTCGTTCAGCCCGCTCTCAGCGGACTGAATCTTCTCAACCACCGCGCCCATGAGAGTGCGGTGCTCATCGATGATGGATGCGTTCTTCAACGCTATCAATAGACCGCCGGGCAGCTCTGCTCGAACAGAGGATGCCGGCGGGGTAGGCAGGCCTCCCACCATCGAAGGTGGTTGTTCGCTCGATTCCGGCACCTTAGAGGTCCCGGGGGACTTACCCGCCCCCGTGTGTCCGGCAACGGGGATATGTCCTCCCTGGGACGGGTCCTGTCGGGAGGACACCTCAATGTCACGCCTGGACTTTGGGGAAGGGGCCCGCGAAGGCGTATCGCTCGCCAAGGCATCATAGCCCAGCGAATCCTCCGATGAGGATTGTCCGGCACGAGATCTCGCTGGGTTGTGCAAAATATGGCAACGGTTAAAGCTAATAAATCCAACAATAATCCCGGACGCATACGCGTGTTCGGATTCCGTATACTTACGACTTCCCCAGGGGCTGGGCCCTGGGATCCCACTCTGGGCTACTATCGGCAGCCATGGTGGATGTCTCTGGGAGGGAACCTTTCCCCCTCTTGGGCGATTCGGCCTCCAGGGACGGGGAAGTTGCACGCTTCCTCCTACCTTCAGAGTGAGACTCTTCCTCCTCTGCTTCTTCCTCTTCGCCTTCTGAAGAAGGGGCGTCGCTTGAGTCTCCGGATTTTGCGTCCGAAGCCTCGCAGCGACGGAGGCCGCTCCGGGTCTTCTTGACCTTCTTGGGGGCTTCCTTCTTCGGCGCCTCGTAAGGCGCAGGGACCAGCATCTTCGACAGAAGGGGTCCGTCCGGTTCCTCCGGCAGCGGGGCCGGACAATGTATCCGCTCCACTTTCTTTATCCATCCCTGAGGTCACAATGAAGCATGATTAAGATGTCTCCCTCAGGACATGCCAGCTGAAGCATGAATAAGCAGAGCGCGGCCATAACTTACCGAGCTTGCGGGATGGGATAATTGATACCCACGGTCCTCGGCGGGGCTCGGCCACGATTTGCCGGGCTTGAAGAGCACCTTCCAGATATCCTTGTGGGAGGAATCATAAAGCCCCTGAAGGGTTTGGTGCTCGGTTGGGTCGAACTCCCACAGAGTGCAAGCTTGGCGCTGGCAGGGGAGAATTAGGCGAACTAGCATCACCTAGACTACGTCGACGAGTTTGACGTCCCTGTCGACTACGCTCCGAAGGCGCGTCCGGAGCAATGACAGCTCGTCGGGCGAAGACCAGTTCGGGCCCTTCTTGGGCTATGACGTGAGCCGCAGTGGAGCTCCGGATCTAAACTCGGGGGCCGCCGCCCACTTTTTGCCGCGTGGTTCGGTGATATAGAACCACTGCTGCTGCCACTCCTTGACGGAGTCGTTGAAGGCACCCTTCGGCCAAGCGGCCTTGGGCATCTTGCTTACCATGGCGGCGCCGCACTCGGCGTGTTTGCCACTCACCACCTTGGGTTTTACATTGAAACTCTTCATCCACAGGCCGAAGTGAGGTGGGGTCCGGAGAAAGGCCTCGAACACGACGATGATCATCGAAATATTGAGGAAAGAGTTAGGGGAAAGATCATGAAAATCGATCCCGTAGTAATACATGACTCCGCAAACAAATGGGTGAAGGGGAAACCCGAGCCCGCGGACAAAATGGGGAAGGAACATGACTCTATGGTGAGGTTCCGGAGTAGGGACAACCTGTCCCGACGGTGGGAGACGGTGGCCGATCTTCTGGGCCAGATACCCGGCTCCTCGGAGCTTCTTGATGTCCTTCTCCTAGACGGTCGAGGCCATCCATCTGCCTCCTGCTTCGGATCCGGAAATCTTTGGAAGACCTCTCTTTGATGGAGAAAAAGAGTGCTTAGGCACTAGGGCTCGGGCAGAGGGGAATGAGCTAACGGGAGGAGAAGGCATGGGTAAAGAGAAAGGGGCCTTACCTCTTTTATAGGGGTGGTAGAAGTTTTTTTGCGCCTCCCCACTTTCCTGGTGAAGCCCGTCCACCTCCCACTCGCTGCGATTAGTGGTGTGGTTGGGTTACCCATACCCGTATTGATGAGAATCTCGTGATAAGGGGACACGATCTCTGCTTCGACAAGACGTGTCAAAGAAACCGCCTCACAATATGCGCTGTAGTTGGTTGCGGGAAAATGGTTCGAATAATGATCCGGCTGTAATGACATGTCATGTCGTCAGAAAAAGTTGTCAGCAGATTGCATTTGTGAAATATCATTCTCTCTACAGCGGTGTGTAAAGATCATTTTTGTGGATCCGAACACGATTAAAGTGTTCAATAATTACTTTGGAGTATTCGGAGAAGGAACCCGCCTTGCAATGCCGAAGAAAATACTGCGCGCCAGACTCATCGTCATTGAAGCCTGGTTCAGGGGCTACTGATGGAGTCCTAGATTAGGGGGTATCCGGACAGCCGGACTGTGTGCAATGTCCGGACTATTGAAGCGTGAAGATACAAGACTCAAGACTTCGGCCCGTGTCCGGATGGGACTCTCCTTTGTGTGGAAGGCAAGCTCGGCGATCCGGATATTTTGTTTCCTTCCTTGTAACCGACTTCATGTAAACCCTAGCCCTCTCCGGTGTCTATATAAACCGGAGGGGTTGGTCCTTAGAAGGCCGATCACAATTGCAATCATACCATCATAGGCTAGCTTCTAGGGTTTAGCCTCTATGATCTCGTGGTAGATCTACTCTTGTACTACCCATATCATCAATATTAATCAAGCAGGAAGTAGGGTTTTAGCTCCATCGAGAGGGCCCGAACCTGGGTAAACATCTGTGTCCCTTGCTTCCTGTTACCATCAGCCTTGACGCACAGATGGGACCCCCTACCCGAGATCCGCCGGTTTTGACACCGACAGTCATGCTTGTCTGAGACACCGTGTTTACATGCTTGTAGCAGAACTAGCTCATATTTTGGAGATTACTAACGTAGTTCATTCCCCAAGAATCTCGCAACGTCATCTCGTCGATTTGTGTTGCAAACTTTCATTTTTCTATCTAGACTCGATGAGTCTGGATTATCCTGACACCAACCAGATCTGAATCTCAGGCAGATATGATGGTTGGAACGGTTCCCAAGAACTATAATATTGGTCTCGCCGTAACCAGTAAAGTGGATGTCATGGCCAACACACCCAACCGGAAGACCTATTATTGTAGTATCTTGTTTGAGGAAGTTGGCCACCTCCCCATAAGGATCTCGTAGAATTTATTCCAGTAGTTGTTCCTTATGGATTTTTGTGTTCCCGAAGTCCGACCTTTTACTTGATGTTCTAGATATCAAACCATATCTACGAATGGGATACGCTAGCACATCAAGGAGAACATTAGAAGCGGAGTGCTAAATGTCTCTTGGTCGATCATCCGAATTTTTGATTCATTGGCCTTGCTAAGGTGAAATCTGAGAAGGTGTTATTCTCTTTTGCATCTGCATCATCCATCACCATTCATCATGGCAGTAAGTTGTGCTGCCAGGTTCCTTGACATGGATATTGGTAAACCCTTGATGAATATGGAAATGCTCAAGTTCTTGAGAGCACGCACAAGCACTAGGTGTTATCATCAGCACTAACTGGGATTGCTCTGAGTTTCCTCGGTTATGCTATAACTTCCCAACAGTGGAATCACTCTCGTCTATTGAGTTATTCCCCAGTTACTAGAATCATTCCCGTCATTTGCATTTTGTTCCCAGCTTGCACCGCCATTGTGCCATCCTACTCTGGATTACCCTTCTCAGTAATTATTGATCAGGATCATTTTCAAAAGTGGTCCTACCATGGGTTCCATCCATCTCCGATGATAAGCAAAATCATCCATTGCGTTGTCTTCAACAAGGTAATCCACATCATCCATACTAGTCCGAGTATGCCATTCTACAGAACTCCTCCAAACGATCGCTCGAGATTTGCCTTAGGCTGGTATAGAGAGTCTCAGTGATCTCTATATCAAAAGTAATTCTTTTTGCCACTTAAGGTAAAAATTCTGCGAGTCACCTTCCCTAAGGTGTCGTATGGAATCATGGCAGATAACTCTTTGCTATCTTGAAACCATGCACCATCCTTTTCAAGCGTTGGTTTCTTGCCTACCAAGTGAACCTTCGTCATCTGTTTCACTCCATCCCCCTGGAGGTATGTTTTGTGTCTCAGCTCGAGAGTTGTTTCAATGTCTCACTCCATGAGTTGATCCTAAGTGCTCGATCTTCGAGAAGATTGATTCTTCTAGAGTTTTCCTTCTTCTCTCGTTGTCATGTTGGATGGTGTTCTCAAAGCAAAGACGCCAAGATTAACTTTAAGCAATGAATCAACATCTTCAAGAAGGGGCAATTGGATCGTGAAGTTTATGCTAGCTCAGTGTCCCCTTTGTCTTCTTGCCTCACGTCTTGAATCTCGGGACGAGATTCTTGTTTAGTGGGGGTGAGTTGCCACAACCCTAGATCAGCCTTTGCTTGTCTTTGCTTGATAATCTTGTTTAAATTTCAAATGAAATTTGAAATGAGGAATTTGCAAAGCCTCTGAAGTCATTTTTGAAAATGATCAAGATAGAATTGCCTCAAATAAGTCCAAGAAAATGTTCCTGATTCTCTCTGAAAATATTGGCCAGAGATAAAATTCAAGTCAATAATTTTAGGAGCTCAGAAATAATTATTTTGGGAATTTGAGACAACCCAATAATTATTTGTATTGGATCTATATTTATTATATAGAAAATATAAGTTCACTAATTCTGAAAATTATTGTGTGACTTTGGATAAGACCACTTAGTTCACACAATTATTTTCATCATGTTTTAAATTGGTTTGGTATCTTTCCCTAACAATAAAGTACGGATTGACTTCGTGGGTTCACCGTCACAATACACTTTCTTCTCATATCATAATACACTTTTACGATTTGTATAGAAAAAATCGTAATATAAACGAGGTGGTACTAATTACTTGATGTCTATAATTGATCCCAACACTTGAAACTTTTGTTCGTTCACGGGCTCGGGTCGTCGCTGCCTATTAGGCCCGTGCAAGCAGTTTTGGAAGGAATCAGACGTATCGTATTCGGCGCCTTCCCCAGGCGCCTCCATATATGACCAAGCCTCGCCGCTTGTCGATTCCGCACTCGCCCATTTCCCAAAAATCCCCAACCGCAGGCACCCCTGGCTTCGGCGCGATTTCGAAGCCTCCTTTGGTCTTGAAGATTGGAAGGCCACCGCTCTACCGGGTCTGCTGCTCTGCTGCTGCTGCAAATCAAACCTAGATCCACACGAGCTCCTCCAGGTCGTCGTCCGTCAAGCTACTGGCACGCCCCACGCCGGAATCCCTGGCGCTTGTTCCGGCACCATCTGGGGCGCCATCTTCCCCGGCGAGCACCACCGATCGCACCCTCCGTGGCCACGCCGCCTCTCACTGCGCATCACAACATACCTCCGGCCGCTCTTCACCCGGCGGTTACGGCTGCGTCGGCGGGTAGGCGGGGCGTCCGCGGCTGCAGGGTACAGGGAGAATAAGAAGAAGAAGCCCGCCATGGCCGCTGGCATGGCGGTTGTGGAGCAGGGGTGCGGGAATCCCGGCGAAAGAGGAGCCATGGCCGCTGTGAAACTCCTCCTGGCAGAGCGCGGACGTGTGCCCGTCATGGCCCCGCCATCGGGATCACGGAAGCGCGCAGATGTGTAGGAGCCCTCCCGCCATGGCCAATGAAATGCGGGGGAGCGAGGAGGGTTCGGCGGCACACGCGGGTGCGGGGATCTCTCGGCAGCGGTGAGTGCAGGCAGCAGTTCTGGAAATCGGGGTTGGGGAGGTTTCTGTAAGGGCATCTCCAGCCGCGCCCCCAGGAAGGCCTCCCCAGGCGTTTTTTTCGCATCGGCGCCGAAAAAACAGCCCAGTCACGCCCCCAGGAGCCCGATTTTCGCCGGCTTGGGCCGAAAACAGCGTCGGCGGACTCAACCCGAACCCGGCGCGCTGGGGGGTGCCCGGGGGCGCCGGGGCGAGCTGTTTTGGCGCGAAAAAGACGCGGGCCAGCCGCGTCAGCGACTCGGCGCCTCATCTTTCCCCAACGGCCTCGGTTCCCGCGGGGAATCAATGGCAAGGCTGCCGCCGGTCAGCCTTGCCATTGATTCCTCACGGGCGGCGCTTCACGGGACGGCACGCCGACGCCTCCCCTCCCTCGCACGCGTACACACGGGCGCGGCCCGGCTATAAAAGCCGGCGGCCTCCACTCGCCTGTGCCCACACCAGCCCAGCCCCTCGCCGCTGTCCAGACCCTCCCTCTCCCTGCCTCTCCTGAGCGCCGCCGCCCAGCCCCTCCCTCTATCTCTCCCGAGCCCGCCCAGCCCCGCCGTCGCCGTGACCGAACGCTTCCCCGTAGACGATGCGGCGGCCAACGGCTTCGGCCGCCGTTCGCTCCGTGAACAGGAGTCCTGGCTCCTGTTCCAGGCAAACATCCCGGCGCCGGCGGACATGCGCGCCGGGCCAACGGGGTGGAGACTCAGCGCCGGGGGAGTGCCCATTCCCCCGTTGCCCGACGCCGTGGCGAAGCCGAAGTACTTCGCCGAGGAGGTCGAGATCGTGCGCGCGTCCCTCACCGACGCCCAACTCTCCCTCCCCCAGTACACCGCCGACAACCACGCGTCCTGGGCGGCGTATTTCGAGCGCCGCCAGCAGCAGCGATTGGCGTCCACCAACGGCGCGCCGGTGGTCGGCGGCCGGCAAAACAGCGAGGGGCGCCACCTCTGGTGGGGCGTCCCCGGCCGCACACTCGAGGGTGTGCTCACGTACCTCGAGGGCAGCAACGACCCGCCGTTGGCGTACCCCCCGGCGGCGGCGCAGGACCGACGCGTTGGGCCATGGGCGCCAAGGAGGTTCGGGTCCTCCTCCTCCTCTTCCTCCTCCGATCCTCATCGCACTCCTCCGGCACTCCGGCCCTGCTCAGCGTCAAGGCCGAGCCCGCGGCGGAGTCGCCGCTCGGCCGTCGCACCCGCAGCGCCGGCATCGTCATCAACGAGGGCGGCCGGCGCGCCTCCTCCTTGTCGGCTCCTCCGCGCTTCGTCAAGCCAAAGACGGAGCCGGGGCTGGCGCCGGTGAAGATGGAGCCGGGGCTAGTGCCGGTGAAGACGGAGCCGGGGCTGGCGCCGGTGAAGGCGGAGTTCGACGATGACGACGCGGCCCTAGAATGGGCGCGCCAGGACTCCATTGCGATGGAGAAGACGCGCCGGGAGAAGGCGAAGGAGCGCCAGCGCGCCGCCCTGCGCCGCTTCGAGGAGCGCCGACGCGGCCGCGATGAAGACGGGGTCGTCGTCCTATGCGACAGCGATGACGACGACGACGACGCGCCGCCGCCAGTCCGCCATGGCGACGCCGGGTCCAGCAGGGCGCCCGCGTCAAGGAGGAGAAGGCCGCCGACGATGATGGCGGCGACGACTTCAGCCCTTTTCTTTTTTAGATTAGATTAATGTAATGAAAATGCGCAAATTTCGCCGAAATTTGTAATGTTTAGCCGAAATTTAACTACTTTTTATCATAACTTCGCCGAACGGTCCTTGTTTTTTTTAATACGCGCCTGGGGCGGCCCTGGGGGCCGACGGCTGGGGACCGACTCGCACCCAGGGCCATTTTTTTGCGCCGGCTCACCCCCAGACGGCGCTTTTAGACTCCCCCTGGCGGGCCAACGGCTGGAGATGCCCTAAGGAAGGAGGATATTCGCTATTCTGGAAAATGACGAGAAAGTGCGACGTTGTGGGGCGTGGAGGGCCAACGATGGCGCTGATTTCTACTACCAAAGCCGACGTGTTACTTCTCGGAAAAAAAACAGCCCACGTGTTAGCTAGCGTGCACGCGTGATGAGTTTTCAACACTTTTTTAAGGGAGTTTCAACACTTAGACGTGTTAGCTAGCGAGGGTGTCACCAAATCTCTCCGAGATGTGTTAGCGCCCAGATGTGTTTATTCTCTTTGTTTTTTGAACTTAACGTTTAACTTATTCAACTATCCCCACAGTCCACAGAGAGATGTGTTTATTCTCTTACCGAATTTGATTCTATGCTACATATTTTTATTTTAAGGTTTAAATTAACTCTATTTATGTCTTATTCGAAAAAAAATCATGTTTTCTTCCTCACGAACTCATACCGACTATGTGGAGGCGAAAACTAAAAATGAAACAAACATCATATATACATGGATAAGGATTAGACAATGTTTGACAAAGGCTTAGAGGACACACGGCAAAGGCTTATATGCTCGCACTTTCAATAAAGCTAGAAAAGAGGAAATTATGATTAGTCCTGATTGAGGTACAACAGACTAAGTAAAACAAGAAGTTAGAATGTCTATACGACAGGACATCGCGGTTAACACACGGTGCATGCCTGGACGTTGGATGAAGTATACTATATTTTTATTATCCGATGTCGATAACTCAAAAGAAGCATTGCCTATGCGGTATTTTTTTTACCATTATGGTAATCTAAAGATAAGGTTGTTCATCTGATTAGTTAACTAGAATTCACTTCCCAAATTTTGAACTAGCGCCCCAAGGACTCCTATTGTTAATTGATTCATCATTTTTGTTATCATCAAACTTATCATCTATCTATCTAGCCTGATTAATGATAATTAACATTTGTTTTACAACAAATCACGTCAACCTTTTTTTCTGCCGTTGCAACACACGGGCATGTTTGCTAGTTATTTACTAAATCAGAAACAAACTAAAGAAAAGAAAAACAGAAGAAATAAAAAAAAGAAACTTACCTGAGGCCCACTTACCTGGTGGCCCAGCAAAATCGGCCCAGCCCACCAGGGGCGCCTTGGTCTTCTTCCACCTCTGCCAGTAGGCAGAGGCGTGTCGACACGCACGCGATCGCCGTGGCCTCCTTCCTGCCTGCTTCCCCCCTCCCCGGCCCTTCTAGCGATGCCACAGGGACGCCCCGTGACCCCTCTCTCCTCTCCCTCGCTCCCTAGCCTCTCTCCTCCTCTCTAGCTCCTCCCCTGCACCACCGAGCGGAGCTCATCACCGCCGCTCGCCCTTGCCACGCCTACCGTGCTCCTCTCACCTCCCCGTGTCATTTGCAAGCTCCGCCATCGTCCGTTACACCTCCTGGAGCGAGCCTCAAGCGCTCACACTTCCCAAGTCGACCGCCTCAACTCCGTCTTCAAGCTTCGGTCGCCGGAGATCGCCACTGCCATTCGTCGACTCCAGCGTGTCCCCGAGCTCGCTGACGACGTCATCGTGATCTCTTTGAGGAGATGACCATTTCCCCTCCATCAATTTACTCGTTTCCGCGCCGTAGCACCCTCACCTGCGCACCCGAGCACAGCCATCCACCATGGCCGCCTAGCTTTCTTGACCCGAGCCCCTCCGCTCAAACCCATGGCACCAGCGTGCTTCCGGTGGCCCGCGGAAGCCACCTAGCTCATCAGCTCCTCCCCTAGCGCACCGCAGCCGCATCCCCGCTCGTGTCCGAACTACGGTGCCGCCCCGAGCTTGTTTCCGATGAGCTCCGGCCGCCCTAGCTGCTGCTGCATGCAGCTCTGGATGCGGGCGAGCTCCGGCTCCCCGTGGGCGCTCTCCGCTGCTCCTCTAGACGCCGGAGGAGCGAGCCCGAGACCCTCCGCCGCGTTTTGAGGTCGTCGCCGGCCATACTCCGGTGAAGATGACATGGCACATCATTAGTGGCTAATCACCCGCTAATAACGTCACTAACTAACCCCCTAGCTCACTGACGAATGGGCCCCACGCCCTAATTAACCCGGGTTTTGTTTCTGTTTAGATTAAACTAACCCCCATGGGCCCCACATGTCAGTTTGACCTGGCCACTAATGACCCACAAGTATAGGGGATCTATCGTAGTCCTTTCGATAAGTAAGAGTGTCGAACCAACGAGGAGCAGAAGGAAATGACAAGCGGTTTTCAGTAAGGTTTTCTCTCCAAGCACTAAAATTGTAGGTAACAGATAGTTTTGTGATAAGATAAATTGTAACGAGTAACAAGCAATGAAAGTAAATAAAGTGCAGCAAGGTGGACAAATCCTTTTTGTAGCAAAGGACAAGCCTGGACAATTTCTTATAATGACAAAAGAGCTCCCGGGGACACATGGGAATTATCGTCAAGCTTGTTTTCATCACGCTCATATGATTAGTGTTCGGTACTTTGATAATTTGATATGTGGGTGGACCGGTGCTTGGGTACTGCCCTTACTTGGACAAGCATCCCACTTATGATTAACCCCTATTGCAAGCATCCGCAACTACAAAAGAAGTATTAAGGAAAACCTAACCACAACATTAAACATATGGATCCAAATCAGCCCCTTACGAAGCAACGCATAAACTAGGGTTTAAGCTTCTGTCACTCTAGCAACCCATCATCTACTTATTACTTTCCAATGCCTTCCCCTAGGCCCAAATAATGGTGAAGTGTCATGTAGTCGATGTTCACATAACACCACTAGAGGAAAGGCAACATACATCTCATGAAAATATCAAATAAATACCAAATTCACATGACTACTAATAGCAAGACTTCACCCATGTCCTCAGGAACAAATGTAACTACTCACAAAGCATATTCATGTTCATAATCAGAGGAGTAATAATATGCATTAAGGATCTGAACATATGATCTTCCACCAAGTAAACCAATTAGCATCAACTACAAGGAGTAATCAACACTACTAGCAACCCACAGGTACCAATTTGTGGTTTTGATACAAGATTGGATACAAGAGATGAACTAGGGTTTTGAGAGGAGATGGTGCTGGTGAAGATGTTGATGGAGATTGATCCCCTCCCGATGAGAGAATCGTTGGTGATGACGATGGTGATGATTTCCCCCTCCCGGAGGGAAGTTTCCACGGCAGAACAGCTCTGCCGAAGCTCTAGATTGGTTCCACCAAGGTTCCGCCTCGTGGCGGCAGAGTTTCATCTTGTAAGCTTGCCTCCGATTTTTTCCAGGGTAAAAGCCTTCATATAGCAGAAGATGGGCACCGGAGGGGCACCAGGGGGCCCAAGAGACAGGGGCGTGCCCAGTAGGGGTGGGCGCGCCCCCCACCCTCCTGGCCTGGGCGTGGGCCCCCTCTGGTAGTTTCTTCGCTCAATAATTCTTATTAATTCCAAAAATAACTTCCGTGGAGTTTCAGGATTTTTGGGGCAGTGCGGAATAGGTTTCCAATGTTTGCTCCTTTTCCAGCCAGAATTCCAGCTGCCGGCATTCCCCCTCTTGATGGTAAACCTTGTAAAATAAGAGAGAATAGCCATAAGTATTGAGATATAATGTGTAATAACAACCCATAATGCGATAAATTTTGATATAAAAGCATGATGCAATATGGACGTATCAACTCCCCCAAGCTTAGACCTCGCTTGTCCTCAAGCGGAAGCCGAAATCGAAAAATGTGTCCACATGTTTAGAGATAGAGGTGTCAATAAAAATAAAATACGGACATGAGGGCATCATGATCATTCTTATAACAGCAACATATATAGATTTTTTCATATGATTTCTTATGCTCAAGTAACGATCAATTCACAATGTCAAATATGGTTCAGAAACTTCATTAGGAACTAACAAACTATAATCTCAGTCATTGAAGCAATTGCAATTTATCATAACATCAGAAAGAGTCAAGAATAGAGGTTTTCAGCAAGTCCACATACTCAACTATCATGTAGTCTTCTACAATTGCTAACACGAGGAGCTTGCCAAAGGATAAAATGAAAAAGGGAAAGGTGAAGATCACCTTGACTCAAGCATAAAGTAAAAACATAAAGTAAAAGATAGGCCCTTCTCAGAGGGAAGCAGAGGTTGTCATGTGCTTTTATGGTTGGATGCATAAAATCTTAATGCAAAAAAAAAACGTCACTTTATATTGCACTTGTATGTGGACCTTTATTATGAAGTCTATCTCTTTTATTGCTACCACAACACGATCGTATAAAGCTTATTTTCTCTGCACTAATAAGTCATACATATTTAGAGAGCAATTTTTATTGCTTGCAACATGACAACTTACTTGAAGGATCTTACTGAATCCATAGGTAGGTATGGTGGACTCTCATGGCAAAATTGGGTTTAAGGATATTTGGAAGCACAAGTAGTATCTCTACTTGGTGTAAGGAATTTGGCTAGCATGAGGGGGAAAGGCAAGCTCAACATGTTTGGAAGGTCAATGACAATATACTTTAACTGAGATGTGAGAAAACATAAACCATTACGTTGTCTTCCTTGTCCAACATCAACTCTTTTAGCATGTCATACTTAATGAGTGCTTCGCAATCATAAAAGATGTCCAAGATAGTATATTTGTATGTGAAACCTCTCTTTCCTTATTACTTCCTATTAATTGCACTAAATAAAACGGTAAAGATAGGAGTGTGATGGTGATACGATACCAGGGCACCTCCCCCAAGCTTGGCAGTTGCCAAGGGGAGTGCCCATACCCATGTGATTATGTCCTCGGAGGTGGTGAAGTAGGAGTTGTTGATGATGTAGGCTTGTTCCTCAATTTACGCTTGAGGATAGTATTTTGTTCCTTCAGATCATCGATCTCCTGCTCAAGACTTAATATTCTTTTTCATAGTTCCTGTTTATTTTCCTGCAAGAGACGAAAAGGGATAAACTCGATCTTTGGCTTCTTTGCTCTATCAGGGAGGCTTGACATTTTAAACTCCACATGCATGTCCCCAAGTTGGGGTAATGGGGTTTCGTCTTCGTCTGAACTCGTCTCCTCCTTTCCCTTAGGCTCATAGTCTTCCTCTTCTTCAGTGGTCCAGCCATCATGCTCCAAGTCCCCGTAGACCCTTGGGTTTGCAAGGTAATCAGTCACATAGCTTTCCCCTTCCGAATCCTGAGACGACATATTGCTCTATTCTGTAACAAAAACAGCTCGAAACGAAAACAGAGGATATTTGCGTGATACGGTGGTCAAAGCCTTTGGGAGATTATATAATGAACTTTTACTGACCAAAATATGTAACGTGCAAGAAAACAGAGTCCAGGAGGCACACTAGGTGGCCACGAGACAGGGGGCACACCCAAGAAGGGTGGGCGCGCCCTCCACCCTCGTGGAGGCCTCGTGTCCTTCACGGACTACTTCTTTCTTTCCAAAATTCTTAAATATTCCTAAACTGATAAAAATTGCCATTAGAACTGGTCGGTTTACTTACCGTACCACATACCTATTCCTTTTCGAAGTCTGGAACGTTCTGGAAAGTGTCCCTTATGTATTCCTCTGGGATTATGGTTTCAATAATATTAGTTTGAACATAGATAGGATTACCTAAGATATAATGCTTAATTCTTTGACCGTTCACCGCCCTCGGACTTGTGCCTTTGAAGTTGTTGATTTTTATGGCACCAGAACAATAGACCTCCTCCATAACGTAAGGACCTTCCCATTTAGAGAGAAGTGTTCCTGCAAAAAATCATAAATGAGAGTTGCATAATAACACAGAATCACCTACATTAAACTCACGCTTTTGTATCCTTTTGTCATGCCAGCGTTTGACTTTTTCTTTGAATAGCTTGGCATTCTCATATGCTTGGGTTCTCAATTCATCAAGTGAGCTAATATCAAATAACCTCTTCTCACCGGCAAGTTTGAAGTCATAGTTGAGCTCTTTAAGAATCCAATATGCTTTATGTTCAAGTTCTAGAGGTAAGTGACATGCTTTTCCATAAACCATCTTATACGGAGACATACCCATAGGATTTTTGTATGCAGTTCTATAGGCCCATAATGCATCATCAAGTTTCTTGGACCAATTCTTTCTAGATCTATTCACAGTCTTTTGCAAAATTAATTTGAGCTCTCTATTGCTCAACTCTACTTGACCACTAGACTATGGGTGATAAGGAGATGCGATTCTATGATTAACATCATACTTAGCAAGCATCTTACGGAAAGCACCATGAATAAAATGTGAACCACCATCAGTCATAAGATATCTAGGGACTCTAAACCTCGGAAAAATAACCTCTTTAAGCATCTAAATAGAGGTGTTATGATTAGCACTACTAGTTGGAATAGCTTCTACCCACTTAGGAACGTAATCAACAGCAACTAAAATATGTGTGTAACCATTAGAGGCAGGAAAAGGTCCCATATAATCAAAGCCCCAAATATCAAACGGTTCAATAACAAGAGAATAATTCATAGGCATTTCTTGACGTCTACTAATATTACCAATTCTTTGACATTCATCACAAGATAAGACAAACTTACGAGCATCTTTGAAGAGAGTAGGACAATAAAAACCAGATTGCAATACCTTATGTGCAGTTCTATCTCCAGCGTGGTGTCCTCCATAGGATTCAGAGTGACACTTGCATAGGATATGTTCATGTTCATGCTCAGTGTGGGTCATCACAGAAGTAATGTCTTAAATCATAAAAGAACTTTTTCTTTTGTTGGTATATGAAACTAGGTGGTATAAATTTAGCAACAATGTAATTAGCATAATCAGCATACCAAGGAGCAGTACGAGAGGCATTAACGACCGCTAATTGTTCATCAGGAAAGCTATCATCAATATGTAGTGGGTTATCAAGAACATTCTCTAACCTAGACAAGTTGTCTGCAATGGGGTTCTCAGCTCCCTTTCTATCAATCATATGCAATTAAATTCTTGGAGCAAGAGAACCCATCTAATAAGTCTAGGCTTAGCATCCTTCTTTTCCATAAGATATTTAATAGAAGCATGATCAGTGTGAATAGTAACTTTGGAATCAACAATATAAGGTCTAAACTTATCACATGCAAACACAACTGCTAAGAACTCATTTTCGGTAGTAGCATAATTTCTCTGGGCAGTATCAAGAGTCTTACTAGCATACTGGATAACATTCAATTTCTTATCAACTCTTTGCCCTAGAATAGCACCTACAGCATAATCACTAGCATCACACATAATTTCAAAGGGTAAATTCCAATCAGGTGGTTAAACAATCGGTGCAGTGATCAAAGCTTTCTTAAGTATTTCAAATGCTTCTACACAATCATCATCAAAGACAAAAGGAATATATTTTTGCAATAAATTAGTCAAAGGCCTAGAGATTTTAGAAAAGTCCTTAATGAACCTCCTATAAAAATCGGCATGACCAAGGAAACTTATTATACCTTTTATGTCCTTGGGACATGGCATCTTTTCAATAGCATCAACTTTGGCTTTATCAACTTCAATACCTCTCTCGGAAATCTTATGCCCCAAAACAATGCCTTCATTAACCATAAAGTGGCACTTTTCCCAATTCAAGATGAGACTAGTGTCTTCGCATCTGTGCAAAACTCGATCAAGGTTGCTCAAGCAATCATCAAAAGAGGATCCATAAACGGAGAAATCATCCATGAATACCTCACAAATCTTTTCACAAAAGTCAAAGAATATAGCCATCATACATCCTTGAAAGGTAGCAGGTGCATTACATAAACCAAAAGGCATATGTCTATAAGCAAAAGTACCGAAAGGGCAAGTAAAAGTAGTTTATGATTGATCCTTCGCTGACATAGGTATTTGAGAGAAACCAGAATAACCATCTAGAAAGCAGAAATGTGTGTGTTTGGATAGTCTTTCTAGCATTTGATCGATAAAAGGTAAAGGGTAATGATCTTTCTTAGTAGCTTTATTTAATTTACGGAAATCAATTACCATCCTATAACCTGTAATAATTCTTTGCGGGATCAATTCATCTTTATCATTACGGACGACAGTAATACCTCCCTTTTTAGGAACACAATGGACAGGGCTTACCCAATCACTATCAGCAACGGGATAAATTATACCTGCCTCAACGAGCTTTAGTATCTCCTTTCTTAACACTTCTTTCATCTTAGGATTCAATCGTCGTTGAGGATCTCTAACTGGTTTGGCATCGTCCTCCAAATTAATTTTGTGATGGCACAACGTGGGACTAATGCCCTTGAGATCATCCAGAGTATATCCAATAGCAGCATGGTGCTTCTTCAGAGTTTTCAATAGTCTTTCTTCTTCTTGCTCTGAAAAGTTAGCACTAATACTAACAGGATATATTTTCTTTTCATCAAGATAAGCATACTTAAGATTATCAAGTAATGGTTTGAGTTCAAACACGGGATCACCCTTGGGTGGAGGGGGATCCCCTAGAATTTCAACTGGTAGGTTGTGTTTCAGAATAGGTTCCTGTTGAAGGAACACTTCATCTATTTCCCTTCTTTCCTTCATAAACATATCATTTTCATGGTCTAGCAAATATTGTTCTAACGGATCAGTAGGAGACACGGCAATAGAAGCAAGACCAATAATCTCATCCGTACTAGGTGGTTCTCTATCACGAGGTTGTCTATGAAACTTAGCAAAATTAAACTCATGAGACACATCCTCTAAGCCAATTGTAACAGTATCCTTTTCACAATCAATCCTAGCATTAACAGTATTCAAGAAGGGTCTACCAGAAATGATGGGACAAAAATCATCTTCTGGGGAACTAAGAACAAGAAAATCAGCAGGATATTTAACCTTCCCGCACAAGACTTCAACATCTCTAACAATCCCAATTGGTGAAATAGTATCTCTATTGGCAAGCTTGATAGTAACATTAATACCTTCCAATTCAGCGGGTGCAATATCATGCATAATTTCTTTATATAAATCATAGGGTATTGCACTAGCACTAGCACCCATATCACATAAGCCATGATAACAATGATCTCCTATTTTAACAGAAATAACAGGCATGCCTACAACAAGTCTATGTATCTTAGCATCTGGTCTAACAATATTAGCAGTCTCACCACAGAAATAAATAACATGCCCATCTAAATCATCATCCAAAATATCTTTAACCAAAGCAATACTAGGTTCAACTTTGATTTGCTCAGGAGGTGTATAAGTCCTAGTATTACTCTTACAAACAACAGTCAAAGTTTTAGCATGATCCTTTATCCTAACAGGAAAAGGAGGTTTCTCAACATAAGTAGTAGGAACAAGGATCACTATAAGTGACAGTCTTTTCTTCAATTCTAATAGGTGCAACTACTTTTACTTCAACGGGAGGATTATATTTAAACCACTCCTCCTTAGGGAGATCAACGTGAGTAGCAAAAGATTTACAGAAAGAAGCTACTATCTCAGAGTCAAGTCCATACTTAGCGCTAAATCCACGAAAAGCATAGCTATCCATAAAAGATTTAACACAATCCATGATGCAGGAGGATGGGGGTATTGATGAAGATGTGAACCATCGGATCAAAGCCGGATGGATGAAGTGGCGCCAAGCTTCTAGCATTCTCTATGACAAGAGAGTGCCAAAAAAGCTAAAAAGGCAAGTTCTACAGGACGTCGGTTCGACCCGCAATGTTGTATAGCGCTGAGTGTTGGCCGACTAAAAGGCGACATGTTTAACAATTAGGTGTGGCGGAGATGCGTATGTTGAGATGATGTGTGGCCACACGAGGAAGGATCGAGTCCGGAATGATGATATACGAGATAGAGTTGGGGTAGCACCAATTGAAGAGAAGCTTGTCCAACATCGTCTGAGATGGTTTGGGCATATCCAGCGCAGGCCTCCAGAAGCTCCAGTGCATAGCGGATGGCTAAAGCGTGCGGAGAATGTCAAGAGAGGGCGGGGTAGACCGAATTTGACATGGGAGGAGTCCGTTAAGAGAGACTTGAAGGATTGGGGTATCACTGAAGAGCTAGCTATGGACAGGGGTGCATGGAAGCTTGCTATCCATGTGCCAGAGCCATGAGTTGGTTGCAAGATCTTATGGGTTTCACCTCTAGCCTACCCCAACTTGCTTGGGACTAAAGGCTTTGTTGTTGTAAACTTAGGTGTCAAACCTGACTCCTTACCATCGTCGGAACCCCAATCTTCAGAGTTGCATTTAATTCTTTCCAATAAGTCCCATTTAAATTCAATAGTCTTCAGCATATAAGAACCAGCACAGGAAGTATCGAGCATGTTGCGATCATTGGGAGAAAGTCGAGCATAAAAATTTTGAATAATCATTTCTTTGGAGAGCTCATGATTGGGGCATGAATATAACATTGATTTAAGCCTCCCCCAAGCTTGAGAGACGCTTTCTCCTTCGCGAGGCCAGAAATTATATATGTAATTATGATCACAATGAACAAGATGCATAGAATAGAACTTCTGGTGAAATTCCAACTTCAATCTTTTATAATTCCAAGATCTCGTATCATCACGTAGCCTATACCATGTCAATGCATCTCCCTTCAAAGATAAAGGGAAGACCTTCCTTTTGACAACATCATCGGGAATACCTGCGAGCTTAAATAATCCACAAACTTCATCCACAAAGATAAGGTGTAAATCGGGATGCAATGTTCCATCTCCTGCTAATGAATTAGCTAGCAGTTTCTCTATCATACCCAAAGGAATCTCAAAGTAAATGTTTTCAGTAGGTTCAGTAGGTTGAGGAGCAACTCTTTGCTCTTTTGGTCGGGGTGAAGATACCCCAAACAAGCCCCTCAAAGGATTAGTTTCCAAAGTAACAAGTGACAGAAAATTTCAGCACACTATATAAATGTTTCCTTACCAAGTTCCACTCACCAAAGGCGCTTCACTCCCCGGCAACGGCGCCAGAAAAGAGTCTTGGTGACCCACAAGTATAGGGGATCTATTGTAGTCCTTTCGATAAGTAAGAGTGTCGAACCCAACGAGGAGCAGAAGGAAATGACAAGCGGTTTTCAGTAAGGTTTTCTCTGCAAGCACTGAAATTGTAGGTAACAGATAGTTTTGTGATAATATAAATTGTAACGAGTAACAAGCAATGAAAGTAAATAAAGTGCAGCAAGGTGGACCAATCCTTTTTGTAGCAAAGGACAAGCCTGGACAATTTCTTATAATGAGAAAAGAGCTCCCGAGGACACATGGGAATTATCGTCAAGCTAGTCTTCATCACACTCATATGATTCGCGTTCGGTACTTTGATAATTTGATATGTGGGTGGACCGGTGTTTGGGTACTGCCCTTACTTGGACAAGCATCCCACTTATGATTAACCCCTATTGCAAGCATCCGCAACTACAAAAGAAGTATTAAGGTAAACCTAACCACAACATTAAACATATGGATCCAAATCAGCCCCTTACGAAGCAACACATAAACTAGGGTTTAAGCTTCTATCACTCTAGAAACCCATCATCTACTTATTACTTCCCAATGCCTTCCCCTAGGCCCAAATAATGGTGAAGTGTCATGTAGTCGACGTTCACATAACACCACTAGAGGAAAGGCAACATGCATCTCATCAAAATATCAAATGAATACCAAATTCACATGACTACTAATAGCAAGACTTCACCCATGTCCTCAGTTACAAATGTAACTACTCACAAAGCATATTCATGTTCATAATCAGAGGAGTAATAATATGCATTAAGGATCTAAACATATGATCTTCCACCAAGTAAACCAATTAGCATCAACTACAAGGAGTAATCAACACTACTAGCAACCCACAGGTGCCAATTTGTGGTTTTGATACAAGATTGGATACAAGAGATGAACTAGGGTTTTGAGAGGAGATGGTGCTGGTGAAGATGTTGATGGAGATTGATGCCCTCCCAATGAGAGGATCGTTGGTGATGACGATGGTGATGATTTCTCCCTCCCAGAGGGAAGTTTCCCCGGCAGAACAGCTCTGCCGGAGCTCTAGATTGGTTCCGCCAAGGTTCCGCCTCGTGGCGGTGGAGTTTCGTCCCGTAAGCTTGCCTCCGATTTTTTTCAGGGTAAAAGCCTTCATATAGCAGAAGATGGGCACCGGAGGGCCACCAGGGGGCCCAGGAGACAGGGGGCACGCCCAGTAGGGGTGGGCGCGCCCCCACCCTCCTGGCCTGGGTGTGGGCCCCCTCTGGTAGTTTCTTCGCTCAATAATTCTTATTTTTAATTCCAAAAATAACTTCCGTGGAGTTTCATGATTTTTGGAGCAGTGCAGAATAGGTTTCCAATGTTTGCTCCTTTTCTAGCCAGAATTCGAGCTGTCAGCATTCCCCCTCTTCATGGTAAACCTTGTAAAATAAGAGAGAATAGCCATAAGTATTGAGATATAATGTGTAATAACAGCCCATAATGCGATAAATATTGATATAAAAGCATGATGCAAAATGGACGTATCAGCCACGTCACACGTTGACCGACCCCACAAGTATTGACTTGTTGACGTGTCTGTTGACTAGGCCCACACGTCGGCGACCCTAACCAGCACCGTGACACTGACCAGTGGGACCCACTGGTCAGGTTTGACCCGGGGCAGCCCTGTTGACCTGCTGATGCAGGCATGACGCAGTGCTGACGCAGTAAGTCATTTTTTGGATTAAATTGAATTCAAGAAATTCCATAAAATGTCTAAAACTCCTAAAATTCATATAAATTCACCCATAACTCCAAATGAGATAAATTATATACGAAAAATGATCAGACAAATCTAATCTATCCATTTGTATTGGTTTCATGCATGTTTAAACAACTTAACCTTGATGTTTAGATCAAAACATGAGAATGCACTATTTGAATTCATAGTTTGAGTTTGGAGTTGAACCTTTGGTTCTAAATAACTCAAACCTCCCTATTTGTAGTTGCATGAGCCCAACACACTCATTTTGCCATGTCATGATCATGCATCATATTGTTGCATTGCATTGATTGTGTCCCTTCTCTGTTCCCGGTAATTGTTCCCTCTCGGTAGACGTGGTCCCGACAATGAGATCAATTACACCAATGAAGAACAATACTATCTTCAAAAGTGCAAGGCAAGCAAAACCCCCTTGTTCATTCCTATACAATCCCGCTCTCGCACTCCTGCTCTCTTTTATGGCATTAGGACAACAATGATTCAACCGCTATGTGTTGTGGTAGTTGAACCCCTTTCCTTTGAATGACCTGTCATTGCCACAGTAAATAGGTGAAACCCACTAGCATGAGTAGGAGTTGTTTGAGCCTTGATGTGCCTACTAATTCTTGCTTGTTTGTCATGCCTGCTACTGCTTAGAGTTGAGTCAGGTCTGATTCATCGGGGATGAATTGGAATGGTGATGAACATGTCCTCCTGTGTGTGAGCTAAGTGTGTGAATACGATTTGGTAAAGGTAGCGGTGAGGGGCCATGTAGGAGTACATGGTGGGTTGTCTCATTAAAGTCATCCTCAGGAACTGAGTTCTGTGTTTGTGATCCATGAGCAGCTACTACCACATGTTGGGCCTAGAAATATGACCCCGCTTGACTTATTAACCTCTCTTGTCCTCTGTCCAGGATTTGCAAGTTGTTTTGGGTGTTTGTAGTACGCTGGAGGTCGTGCACGGCGCTGACCCGAGGGGTGAGTTGTGATGCGATAGGCACGTGGCACAGTATACTGGGCGCCCGTTTGGTGATTCGGGAACCCTGCACACATCATTCGGGGCCGTATGTGGAAACCTCGGTCGGACCCCCTGCGAATGGAACCTGAATAGGCGATAAACCTGTACTAGAGACTTGTGTGGTTAGTCAGGTCGTGGTCTACACCCACGTCGGCTTTCGCTTGAAGTCTGCCGAGCACATGTCATGTGCAGAGGCTAAGTGGTGGAAACATGTGTGAAGAAGTACACCCTTGCAGGGTTATAAATGATCTATTTGAATAGCCACGTCCGCGGTAAAGGACCTCTGGGTTGCCTATACTGTTCATAGACAAGTGAAAGTGGATACTCTAAAATGCGCAAGATAAGCGTGAGTGCTATGGATGGCGTTCTCGTAGGGAGACGAGAGCGAAACCGTAGTGGTGTACTGATATGGTGAATATGTGGACTCGTGTGCGCCACCTCAAAAGAGTTACTTGCAGTCGTAGTTCACGATAGCCACCGAGTCAAAGCTGGCTTGCTGCAGTTAAACCCCACCATCCCCTTTGTTGTTAATGGTGCATATGTAGTTAGTTCTGATGTAAGTCTTGCTAGGTACATTTTACTCACGCTTGCTTAATTTATGTTTTTGCAGAGGGATTTCAGTCTCGTTAGTAGTTCCGCGTGGACCTCGATGTTTAGCTTGTTACCTCAGCTACGATCTTGTGCCCTCGGCGGGATCTGGTAGATAGTCAGGCTTCTCAGCCTTTTTCATTTGTAGATGTCTGTACTCAGATATGTTAAACTTCCGCATGTGGTTTGACTTGTATGCTCTGAATGTTGGGTCATGAGACCCATGATTTTAATATCTCACTCCTCAGAGCCTATTGAATAAATACTTTGAGTCATAGAGTTATGTTGTGATGCCATGATGTATTAGCACATATCGAGCATATTGTGTGTATGATTCAAAATGCTTGGTATGTGTGAGATCTGACAACCTAGTTGTTCATCCTTGGTAGCCTCTCTTACCGGGAAATGTCTCCTAGTGCTTCCACTGAGCCATGGTAGCTTGCTACTGCTTGGGAATACTTAGGATGGCCGGCATGTGTCCTACTTCGTTCCTGTGTTTGTCCCTTCGGGGAAATGTCATGCGTTGTTCGTCCAGGTAGCTTGCTACGACTTGGGTTCATACGTTGTTGATTGACACGTTCGTTGTTGGGTCATGTATGCATGTCCCTGTAAGTTAGCGCCACTTTGGGTCCACGACTAGTCATGTCAGCCCAGGTTCTTTGTCGTATGGATGCTATCGGCACTATCATATACGTGAGCCAAAAGGCGCAAACGGTCCTGGGCCAGGTAAGGTGGCACCCTTGGGAATACCATGCATGAGGCCGCAAAGTGATATGTTGTGTTACATGCTAGATCGGTGTGACTTAGGATCGGGGTCCTGACACGGATGTGTCTTTTTTTGTAGTGGGGTGGCGCGTGGATGCCCTTCTGGCGATGTCGTCTGCCTCCTTGTTCGTGTCGTGTGGTACATGCTGCAATTCCAAGCCCAAGAAATGTTTCTCAATTTTGTGTACCTCCTCGCGGTATGCCTCCATGTGCTCGTCCTTTGGCTTGTACTCCTTGTTGGAGAAGTTGACGAGGAGTTGGGGTCGCCCCTGATGGTGAGGCGCCTGACCCCCAGAGCGGCCGCGTCCTTGAGCCCGATGATCAGGCCCTCATACTCGACAATGTTGTTGGAGACCTTCTCGCCATGCTGGAAGCAGAGTTGCAAAGTGTAGTAGAGCTTGTCTTGGGTAGGTGAGATGTGCACAGCTCCAGCCCCTGCGCCCTGGGGCGAATGCGCTGTAGAAGTACATGACCCAGCCATCAGGTGCCTCGTCTCCTATTGCGAGAGAGCGGTCCTCACCTACCTCTTGGCTAGGTGCATCAGTCCATTCAGCCACAAACTTGGTGAGGGTCGCACCCTTGATGACTCTGGTGGTGATGAATTCCAGCTGGAACGCCTGCAACTCAATATTCCATTCGGCGACCCTTCCAACGGTGTTGGGGCTCTAGAGCACCCTCTTCAGGAGGTAGGCTGAAACAACCTTGACGGGGTGGCCCTGGAAGAAGTGACGCGGCTTCCTGGAAGCGACGAGGAGTGCGAGGAGGAGCTTCTGTGGCATGGGGTAGCGTGCCCTCATGTCGCGCAGTACTGTGCTAATGAAGTAAACGGGATGCTCGACGAGGGAGGAAGCATCCGCGCAGTCTTACTCCTCCTGAGACGAAGAAACATCAGGAGCCTTGTCCTTTGGTGGGGCCACCATTGCCTCAGGAGCCCCAACTTTAGGAGGCCCATCGCCCAATGGGGCGGCCGAGGCCTCAGGTGGACCGTCCTGAGGTTGCAGCGCCTTGGCCGAGTGTGGGGCACCACGCCGCACACCCTTGGGCGCATACTCCTCGCGGACCGCCACGAGCTCCACACTGGCTGAATGAGGCATGGAGGTCAGGTAAAGCACCATTGGTTCGAGAGGGCGAGGCGCTACCATCACCAGCGGGCTGGTGAGGTACTTCTTGAGATCTTGGAAAGCCGCGTCGGCTTCCGGAGTCCATTCAAACGGGCCCTTCTTTTCCATCAGCTTGAAGAATGGGAGGGCGAGCTCGCCTAGCTTGGAGATTAAGCGCCCAAGCGAGGTCACGCAGCCTACCAGCTTTTGCATTTCCTTGAGGGTTTGCAGTGGGCTCATCCTTTCTATTGCTTTAATCTTTTCTGGGTTGGCCTCAATCCCTCTGTGCAACACCGGGAAGCCCAAAAGCTTGCCGGACGGGACGCCGGACACAAACTTCTCCGGGTTGAGCCACAATTTCAACTTGTGCAAGTTGGCGAACATCTCCTGCAGATCTTTAACAAAGGTTCTCGCCTCCCGGGACTTGACCACTATGTCGTCGACGTAAGCCTCGGCGTTCCTCCCGAGCTACTTGCCCAAAGCGATGTGCATCAGCCGCTGGAAGGTTGCTCTGGCATTGCGCAACCCGAGCGGCATGCAGGTGTAGCAGTCACCCTGCATGGGGTCAATAAAGACGTCTTCTCTATGTCCTCCACTGCCATCTTGATCTGATGATAGCCTGGGAAGGCGTCCAAGAAGCACAGCAGATCGCATTCAGCGAAAGGGGGAAAGGATCCTGAGGGCAAGCCTTGTTCAAGCTCATGAAGTCAACTCACATGCACTCCTTCCTGCCCTTCTTTGAGACGATAACTGGGTTCGCCAACCAATCTAGGTGCCGCACCTCCCGAATAAAGTCGGCCTTCTGTAGCTTGGGGGTCTCCTGGATGATGAACGACTGCTTCTTTGGGGCTTGACGCCACGCCTTCTGCTTCACCGGGCGTGCATTGGGGCACACCATGAGGTGGTGCTCGATCACCCCACCCAGAATGCCGACCAGGTCCATCGCTTCCCATGCGAATGCATCCTTGTTTGCACCGAGGAAGCCGACAAAAGCCTCCTCCTGATCTCGGGGGAGAACGGCGCCTATGGTGAAGGTAGCACCCGACTCCCCGTCCTCGTCGACCGGCACTTGCTTCGTCTCAGCACGATCTTGAGAGAACAATTGCTTCTTCTTTGCCGGTGCATCCCCCGGGCCCTCTAGAGCGCTCCCCGCACGTGGTCGCGCGGCCGCCGCGGCTTTGAAAGTGAGCCTGAGGGCCGCGAGCGCATCCCCAGCGTCTCCCACCACAGTGAGGATACCGCTGCTTCCCAGCATCTTCATGATGTTGTAGCCGGGATGAGTTGCCACCATGAACTTGGCGAGGGTCTGGTCCTCGAGGATGGCGTTGTATGGCAGCTTGATACGCATGACATCAAAGTCGATGAGCTTGATGCGGTAGTTCTCACGCGTTCCAAAGGTGACGGGGAGGTGAATCTGCCCCAGAGGGTAGGTGGTGCTGCCGACCACTCTATAGAAAGGCTTGGTGGGGAGGAGTCGGCCATGAGGCACATGGAGCAGGCCGAATGCCTCCATGGAGAGAACGTTGAGGCCAGCGCCACTTCCAATGAGGGTCTTGGTGACCGCTATGTTACAGATGGTGGGGTGCAGAGCATGGGAAGCGCACCGGTGCTGGCCGTGGTCTTGGGGTGATCCCTAGAGTCGAAGGTGAGATCAGCCTTGGGCGCCGCCCAGCCCGGAGCCCCCCCCCCCAGAGAGATTGGGAGGCCCCCATCCGGCGGAAGAACTGCTTGAGGATGGCCGCGACGACGTGGGGCGCTGGCGCCATGAAGCGCTCGATGAATAGGCCATGCAGCTCTTCCCAGGAAGCCACCAGGCTCCAGCACATTGAGGAACCAAGCGCGTGGCATATCTGCGCGAGCCATAGGGAGCCAATTTGGCATGACCTTGTCCTCACCGCCAGCCTCCCTGATGGCCTCTGCATACATCTGGATGAACTCTGCGGGGTCCGCCGCGCCATCATATCGTGGTGGCAACCCTGACCTGAACTTCAGCAGCCATCGCACCCACTGCAAGGCAGGGGACAAGGCCCGGTGTCCCACGGCGCCCTCGAGCACACCCGGCTGCCCTTCGAGTGGGACGGCGGCCTCCATGGAAGTGAACGGCAAGAGAGGTGGGAGGCGCAGCTGGCGAGGAAGCAATCTTTCGACACACCACTACCTGGCGCGCCAAATGTCGGATTCAGGGCTCCGCAGACCTAAGAAAGGTTTGAACTCTGGGGCGTGTGCGAAGAACTCAACCTCTACAGCCAGCCGACTCGCTGCTCTCATGGCCTAGCTCGATAAACAGGAAAGGAAATGGACACGGCAGTTTACCCAGGTTCGGGCCACCTTGCGGTGTAAAATCCTACTCCTATTTTGTGGTGGATTAGCCTCGCGGGGGCTGGGGATGAACTAGTACATGGAAGAACAACCTCGCGAGGTCTGCTCTGGGGTGGATATGAGCTCAAGGGATTCGACCTCTGGGGATCCGTCCCTCGCTATGGTGGTGGCTACGCTATACTTATAGTGGCCTCGGGCCTCTTCCTCAAAACTTAGGCGGGAAGGGATCCCACACCGGCCAATTTTGAAGGGGGACAAGTAGTACGTACATCTTATCCTGACGAAAGGTGGTCTTCGCCTGCAAAGCTTCTGGTCGTGACATCGTGGTGGGCTCGGTGATGATATCTGTCCTGCCATCCTCACGGTCTTGGTCTTGTTGCATGTAAACGGTAACCTTTGGTTGATTCCAAGGGACTCTGCGCCTCCGCTTGCCTCCTTAACACCAAAGGGAAAACCTACCGCTCTGCGCCCACTGGCGCGCGCCTGGCCTTGGTCATCATGGCTGGCGTCACCTCATGTAACGCCCGGGATGTAACTTTCCATAATTGTAACTCCAACTCTTGCCATTTCCGGCTATGTGATATGATATTTCCTTCGTGGTTGGGTTTTTGTCTTCGTTTTGCATTTTGTTCATGTCAGGCTTTTCATCTCATTGCTTCATGTGCATTGCATCATGTCATTTTGCACCCCTTTTTAAAACTCAACTAAATAAACCGTATGGATCTTTGGTCCATTTAAATTGAGGGATATTCACAATCGTGATTTCTCTTTAGAACATATACTCCCAACATTATTAGGGAGCTATAATAAATATTTTGTTAACTGGAAATCACCCATAACACATTTGCATTATTCTTCAACTCTTCTTTTATCCGACTCAACTTTCTATCCTTCCTTTTCGACCTTTTAGTAAAATTGAGTTGCAATTTTACTTCTCCATAAATGTTCCAAATCTGCACGTAAATCACATCTGGTGTGTAGGGTCACACCCTGTAATTTCAACCCATTTGGAGTTCATTCGAATGGGTTTCGAAAGTCAAACTTGTCTGAGTTTAATCCAACATATGTGGATTTTACTTCCTCTAAAAATCCTCAGTCTATTTTTGTCAAATTCCTCACATTTTTGCGAGTCCGGAAAAATAATCCCCATGTCCAACTTCTTTCCCTAACTCTCTCTTTCTTTCCTTCTCTCTAATTCTTTTCTGTTAAAGAAGGTACGAGAGAGGGAGGAGAGAGACAGCCCACGCCGGCCCATCCATCCCCACAGCCCATCTAATCCCTATAACCCTAGACCGATCCCCTCAGTTCACTCTCTTCCTCCCCTCGCTCCCAACGAGTGCCGCCACGCACACGCAGACACGCATCACGCCCGATCCCCCCGCTCCCGCATCCTCGCGCCTCCAGCGCCCGACCCCGCGCTCCGCCCTCACCGGAGAAGCGGCCCAGGCCGGAGTTCCATCAGCCTCCTCAACGTCGTCTTGCCCCGTCCATCAGGAACTGTGCCCTCGTCCCATCCCCTGCAGCCTCCCCTCCTCTGCGTCGTCGCCTCCTCTGTGCCAAGGCCGCGGCCTCGTCGGCCGACCCCGCCTGCCTCACCTCGCCATCGCGCCCTCCTCCTTGCCTTGGAGCCTTGCGCCTCATCCTCGTGTCTCCGGACTCGTCCCCGACCATGGCAAGGCCGCCGCTCCGGTCAAGTTCCTCACCAGATCCGGCGACCTCCGCCTTGAACCGCCGTCTCCATTCTGTTCTGGGCCTTCTCCGCCCACGCCCTCCTCCACCACCAGCGTTGCTGCCCCGCCGGACCTCCTTCCTCAGCGCCATATCCCACCTTTGCCTCAGCCCCATCCAGGAGATGAGCGAACGCTTCTTCCTCGGCTTCTCCCCGTGCTGCTCTGCATTGAGCAGAGCTGCTGCTCGCTTGGACCGCTGCTCTGCCAAGACGAAGATTGCTCTGTACCACATTGCCTCGCTGGATAGTCGAGATCGTCTCGGATTGCGCCAAGTACAGGGGAGGCCTTTGCTTTTCCGTTGCTTCATACCCATTGAATCATCAAGGCCCTCTGTTCGACTTCGTATACAACTACATGGTGAAACACCAATTACCACGACAATAGTCGTTGCCCCAAGGACATTGAGTACGACTACACACGATGATGCGCTAAGTACCTCTACCCATGACCCGAGAACATCTATGACCCGTGTACAACTACCGTCGCCAAGACCGGACCGACAAGTACCCCGACAACGTGTGTACCATTACCGTCGACCCTCGAAGACTCCATGGACGTCAAGTTCCTCGCCGCGACCCCGAACATTTATGTCACCGTGTACCACTACTCCCATGACGACCGTCCCGAGAACGTCTACTTCCTCTACATCGCACCAAATCGTTCAGCCCCAAAATGCACGCTTCAAAGGTATAAACATGTGGCGACGCCCGTGAACGAATGCATGTCTGTTGTATGAGATGCTCGTGTTTGCACCGCGTCCGAATTGTCGCTCTTTTACCATGTCACCGACACGTGGGAACCCGGTATCCGGGATCACCCCACCATCTTTTGCATGTTCCGCACATCCACATCTTCGTTTGCACCAGTCGCCCAACGAGTTATCAGAACCGGAATGTTGACATGGCATCGTTTTTGTCGCCGTGGCACCCAAGTCTTTCTGCCATGGTGACCAAGTGCTCCTTATCATCTTCTGTTGGGGAACATTGCAGAAAATTAAAAAATTTCCTACGGTTTCACCAAGATCCATCTATGAGTTCATCTAAGCAACGAGTGATAGGAGTGCATCTACATACCCTTGTAGATTGCGAGCGGAAGCGTTCAAGAGAACGGGGATGATGGAGTCGTACTCGCCGTGATCAAAATCACGGATGACCAAGTGTTGAACGGACAGCACCTCCGCGTTCAACACACGTACGGAGCGGATGACGTCTCCTCCTTCTTGATCCAGCAAGGGGGAAGGAGAGGTTGAGGAAGAAGGCTCCAGCAGCAGCACGACGACGTGGTGGTGGTGGAGAAGCAGTACTCCGGCAGGGCTTCGCCAAGCAACCGCGGGAGGAGGAAGAGGTGTAGCAGGGGGAGGGAGGCGCCAAGACTCAGGGGTGCGGCTGCCCTCCCTCCCCCCTCCTTTATATAGGCCCCCAGGGGGGCGCCAGCCCTAGAGATGGGATCTCTAAGGGGGACAGCGGCCAAGGGGGGTGGAGTGCCCCCCAAGGCAAGTGGAGGCGCCCCCTCCCCTAGGGTTCCCAACCCTAGGCACAAAGGGGGGGCCCAGGGGGGCGCACCAGCCCACCAGGGGCTGGTCCCCTCCCCATTTCAGCCCACGGGGCCCTCTGGTATGGGTGGCCCCACCCGGTGGACCCTCGGGACCCTTCCGGTGGTCCCGGTACAATACCGGGTGACCCCGAAACTTTCCCGATGGCCGAAACAGCACTTCCTATATATAAATATTCACCTCCGGACCATTCCGGAACTCCTCGTGACGTCCAGGATCTCATCTGGGACTCCGAACAACATTCGGTAATCACATACAAGTCTTCCTAATAACCCTAGCGTCACCGAACCATAAGTGTGTAGACCCTACGGGTTCGGGAGACACCCAGACATGACCGAGACGGCTCTCCGATCAATAACCAATAGCGGGATCTGGATACCCATGTTGGCTCCCACATGCTCCTCGATGATGTCATCGGATGAACCACGATGTCGAGGATTCAATCAACCCCGTATACAATTCCCTTTGTCAATCGGTACGTTACTTGCCCGAGACTCGATCGTCGGTATCCCAATACCTCGTTCAGTCTCGTTATCGGCAAGTCACTTTACTCGTACCGTAATGCATGATCCCGTGACCAAACACTTGGTCACTTTGAGCTCATTATGATGATGCATTACCGAGTGGGCCCAGAGATACCTCTCCGTCATACGGAGTGACAAATCCCAGTCTCGATCCGTGTCAACCCAACAGACACTTTTGGAGATACCTGTAGTGCACCTTTATAGTCACCCAGTTACGTTGTGACGTTTGGTACACCCAAAGCACTCCTACGGTATCCGGGAGTTACACGATCTCATGGTCTAAGGAAAAGATACTTGACATTGGAAAAGCTCTAGCAAACGAACTACACGATCTAGTGCTATGCTTAGGATTGGGTCTTGTCCATCACATCATTCTCCTAATGATGTGATCCCGTTATCAACGACATCTAATGTCCATAGCCAGGAAACCATGACCATCTGTTGATCAACGAGGTAGTCAACTAGAGGCTTACCAGGGACATATTATGGTCTATGTATTCACACGTGTATTACGATTTCTGGATAATACAGTTATAGCATGAATAAAGACAATTATCATGAACAAGGAAATATAATAATAACCTTTTATTATTGCCTCTAGGGCATATTTCCAACAGTCTCCCACTTGCACTAGAGTCAATAATCTATTTACATTGTGATGAATCGAACACCCATAGAGTTCTGGTGTTGATCATGTTTTGCTCGCGAAAGAGGTTTAGTCAACGGATCTGCGACATTCAGATCCGTATGTACTTTGCAAATATCTATGCCTCCATCTTGAACATTTTCACGGATGGAGTTGAAACAGACGCTTGATGTGCCTGGTCTTCTTGTGAAACCTGGGCTCCTTGGCAAGGGCAATAGCTCTAGTGTTGTCACAGAAGAGTTTGATCGGCCCCGATGCATTGGGTATGACTCCTAGGTCGGTGATGAACTCCTTAACCCAAATTACTTCATGCGCTGCCTCCGAGGCTGCCATGTACTCCGCTTCACATGTAGATCCCGCCACGACGCTCTGCTTGTAGCTGCACCAGCTTACTGCTCCACCATTCAACATATACACGTATCCGGTTTGTGACTTAGAGTCATCCAGATCTGTGTCGAAGCTAGCGTCAACGTAACCCTTTACGACGAGCTCTTCGTCACCTCCATAAACGAGAAACATGTCCTTTGTCCTTTTCAGGTACTTCAGGATATTCTTGACCGCTGTCCAGTGTTCCTTGCCGGGATTACTTTGGTACCTTCCTACCAAACTTACGGCAAGGTTTACATCAGGTCTGGTACACAGCATGGCATACATAATAGATCCTATGGCTGAAGCATAGGGGATGACACTCATCTCTTCTTTATCTTTTGCCGTGGTCGGGCATTGAGCCGAGCTCAATCTCACACCTTGCAATACAGGCAAGAACCCTTTCTTGGACTGATCCATTTTGAACTTCTTCAAAATCTTATCAAGGTATGTGCTTTGTGAAAGACCTATGAGGCGTCTCGATCTATCCCTATAGATCTTGATGCCTAATATGTAAGCAGCTTCTCCAAGGTCCTTCATTGAAAAACACTTATTCAAGTAGGCCTTAATGTTGTCCAAAAGTTCTATATCATTTCCAATCAAGAGTATGTCATCCACATATAATATGAGAAATGCTACAGAGCTCCCACTCACTTTCTTGTAAACGCAGGCTTCTCCATAAGTCTGCATAAACCCAAACGCTTTGATCATCTCATCAAAGCGAATGTTCCAACTCTGAGATGCTTGCACCAGCCCATAAATGGATCGCTGGATCTTGCATACTTTGTTAGCATTCTTAGGATCGACAAAACCTTCCGGATGCATCATATACAGTTCTTCCTTAAGATTTCCATTAAGGAATGTTGTTCTGACGTCCATCTGCCATATCTCATAATCATAGTATGCGGCAATTGCTAACATGACTCAGACGGACTTCAGCTTCGCTACAGGAGAGAATGTCTCATCATAGTCAACCCCTTGAACTTGTCGATAACCCTTAGCGACAAGTCGAGCTTTATAGATGGTAACATTACCATCCGCGTCCGTCTTCTTCTTAAAGATCCATTTGTTTTCTATCGCTCACCGATCATCGGGCAAGTCTGTCAAAGTCCATACTTTGTTTTCATACATGGATTCTATCTCGGATTGCATGGCTTCAAGCCATTTGTTGGAATCTGGGCCCGTCATCGCTTCTTCATAGTTCTGTCAGGACCCCGACTCGATGTCACATCGATCTAGCCGGTAACACCTCATATCACTTTGCGGCCTCACGCACGGTATCCCCACGGGTGTCGCCTTACCTTTGCCTGGGACTGTTTGCGCATTTTGGCTCACGTATATGATAGTGTCGCTAGCATCCATATGATAAAGAGCCCGGGCTGACATGACTAGTCGTAAACCCAAAGTGGCACAGACTTACAGGGACAGGCATCCATGACCCAGCTTCGAACGTGTCGGTCATCAGCAAGTGGGTCCGGGCTGTAGCACTGGGCTAGCAGGACTCCGGTAAACCGGGCTGTAGCGGGCTAACAGGACTCCGGTACTCAAAGCGTGACATTTCCCCTAAGGGACAGACACAGGAACGAAGAAGGACACATGCCGGCCAGCCTAAGTGTTCCAGAGCAGTAGCAAGCTACCATGGCTCAGCGGTAACACTAGGAGACATTTCCCGGTAAGAGAGGCTACTAAAGATAAACAACTAGATAGTCAGATCCCACACATACCAAGCATTTCAATCATACACACAATATGCTCGATATGTGCAAATACAACGAAGCATCACAACATGACTCTACGACACAAGTACTTTATTTAAGGCTCAGGGAGCCATACATAACATACACAAAGGTACGGGTCTCACGACCCAACATACAAGTCATACAGTCATACAAACCAGCAGCGGAAGTAACTTGTCTGAGTACAGACAACTAGTAAAATAAAAGAGGCTTGGAAAGCCTAGCTATACTACAAGGTCCTTCACAAGCTCAGGGTCACCACTTGGGTCTTTAGCCTACTCGTTGATGTCAACGTCTACATAGAACCCATCAGAAGGGGTTGCAGCGTCTTCTGTAAAAATGTAGATTATAGCAACATGAGTACAAAGGTACTCAGCAAGACTTACATCAGATCCTACATACATGCATATTATCAAGAAGGGTTGGTGGAGTTATTGCAGCAAGCCAGCTTTGACTCTTGGCTAGACTATCCTACGATACTCCAACTTGAAATGGTTTTGCGCACACGAGTCCACTACTCACCACTTCAATACACTACCGAGGATCCACCTCCGTCTTCCTACGGAAGAGCCATCCTCGGCACTCACACTTATCTTGAGGCTTTTAGCAGTTTCCGTTTACTTGTCTATGAACTGTATAGGCAACCAAGTAGTCCTTTACCGCGGACGCGGCTATTCGAATAGATCATGTTAACCCTGCAGGGGTGTACTTCTTCATACACGCTCTCACCACTTACCGTCGTTTACACGACATGTACTCGGCAACCTTCAAGCGGAAGCCCAACGTGGGTGTCGGCCACGACCTACCTAATCACCTAAGCCTCCAGTCCAGGTTTATCGCCTATCCAGGTCCCATCCGCAGGGAGTCCGGCCGAGGTTTCCCATACGGCCCCGAACGATGTGAACAGGGTTCCCGAGATACCTAACGGGTATTCGGTACACCGTGCCACGTACCTACCGCATCACAGCCCACCCCTACGGTCAGCGCTGTCCACGGCCTCCAGTAGGCTACAAACACCAGAAACTACTTGCAACTCCTGGACGGAGAACTAGGGTGAATAAGAAGCCGAGAGGGTCCATTGGTTTCGGGCCCAATGCATGGTAGTAGCTGATTCTTAAATCACACATACAGATCTCAGTGCTTAAGGTCGGCTTCAATGAAACAACCCACCATGTACTCCTACATGGCCTCTCATCGATACCTTTACCAAATCGTGTTCACCACACCACTCTCATTACCGACATAATCATTTCACTCTAGCCCATCACCCAGATGAACCAGACCTGACACGACTCTAAGCATAGCAGGCATAGCAAGGTAGGAACAACACATACATATGGCTCAATCAACTCCTACACATGCTAGTGGGTTTCATCTAGTTACTGTGGCAATGACAGGTCATGCAGAGGAAAATGGGTTCAACTACCGTAGCACACAACAGTTTGAAACGCGTTGTCTTAATGCAGTAAAAGAGAGCAGGAGCGAGAACATGGGATTGTATCGATATGATCAAATGGTTGGTTGCTTGCCTGATGGTTCGATGCACTGATACGGTTCTTCGTTAGGGTAATCACGGTACTCCTCGGAGGCAGAACCTGTCGCAAAGGACACCGACACACAACCATCACCAAACAATGTGCAACAATATGATGCATGCATGAAACATGGCAATATGAGTGTGTTGGGCTAATGCAACTAAAACCAGAAGGGTTTGAACAAATTTGAATCAAAGATTCAAATTTCAAACTCAAACATGGCCTTTTAAAGTGCTTTTCCTTGTTCTGCTTAAAACATCAATTTAACTTGTTTGATCATGCATGAAAATAGTACAGATGGATAGATTGGATTTTTCTGATCATTTTTCATATATAACTTGTCCAATTTGGAGTTACAGAATAAAAGTTATGAATTTTTGAAGTTTAAATAATATTCTGGAATTTCCTGATTTAATTTAAATCCAGAAATATAATTATTGCGCCAGCATGACGTCAGCATGACGTCAGTGGTCAACTGCGGCTGTCTGGGGTCAAACCTGACGTGTGGGGGCCACACGTCAGTGACAGGGGGGGTTTAACAGGATTAAATTAATCCTAATTAGGGATTAGTGGTGCTGGGGCCCACTGGTCAGTGTCAGGGGGGTTGACTAACAGTGGTTAGCGCTAATCCTAATTAGCTACAGGGCTGGGCCCACCTGTCAGGGACTCAGGGGGGTCCTGCCGTGGTCAAAGTGGGTCAAACCCACCGGCGACATGACGCCGGCGAGGCCCGAGACGGCGGCGCGATACGGGATCGCGCTACAGGGCACGGGCGAGGCCGTGCTTGGGCTCGTTGGAGAGCTCTTGCTCCCGCGCGTCGAACGGGGGTGGTGGCCGTGCCTGGGGTGGTCTATACCGTCGACGGCGAGCTCGTGAGCGGCGGCCGGAGTTCGGGTGCGGTCGGAGTCGGCGTTGCAGGGTGTTTGGGGAGGCGTTGGTGCGTGCTGCGTGCTCCTAGTGAGGCGTGGAGCACGATAGTGTGCTCGGTTGGGCGCTACGGTGACCGTGGCCACGACGGCGACATCGCCGGCGGCGTCGAGCTTCGGAGCTCAAGGGGGCGGCAGCTACAGAAGGCTAGGGACGACGGGGCAAGGGGGAATCGAATCGGTGGCTCACTGCGGAGCTGCAGGGATGGTTAGCGGGCTCGGGGACGGCCGGAGTGCAGCGAATCTTCGGCGATGACCTCCGGTGGCCGAGGAGGGGAACGGCGACGTAGGCGGCGATGCAGGGCTTCCGGAGGGCCGTGGAGCGGTGGGGAGGAAGAGGGGGTCGAGGCGGAGCTCCTGAGCTAGTCGGGGGAGCGAGGGGTGGCCGGTGACGGCTGCTGTGGCGAACGGCGGCGACGGTGGTGTTCGGCCGTGAGAGAGAGAGAGGGAGCAGCACGGGAGAGAGGGGGGGGGATAAGGCCAGGGGATCGGGGCGGCACCGAGAAGAAACGCCGCGGCGTCGCGCTGGCGGGGGAGGCAGGCAGACGGGCTGGTGGCGTGGCGCTCCGGCCGTGCGCGTGCGCCGGCCACACGCCTGGCCGACTGGCGCCAGGAGGACGACGGCGGTGGTGGGCTGGGCTGGCTTGCTGGGCCGGCCAGTTGGCTGGGCCACACAGGGAGGAGCCCAGGTAAGCTCCTCTTGTTTTTATTTTTCTATTTTCTAATTTCTGACATTTGTTTTGATTTAAATAATATATTAAATCATTTATTTAACTTATGCCAATTTTTGCAGGAGCTAGATATATTATTCCAGAGCTCCTTTATAATTGGCATAATATTTGGACATATATTGATATATATAATTAATATATTTCCAATGCAAATATTTATGCATTAATTCCAAATGCCCAAAATAAATACCTATGAGCTCTTGAAAATATTGGTTTGATTTTTATCTCTGTCCAATATTTTCAGAGAGCAACATGAGCATTTTCTTGGACCCTTTTGGAGAAATTTTTATTTGGGTCATTTTCAAAATGATTCTGAGGGTTTCACAGATCCCCATTTCAAGTTTCTGATGAAAGAGTAAACATGATGCAACACTCTAATGCATGACTAGCTAGGGTGTGACAAGTTCGAAGGTTCACCGTTGTCTAACAACATGATTTCCAAGACAGGGTTGCCGTACCACTCTGGTGCGGAACGTGTCCTTGTGGACCTACGAAGTTCAGTAACAACTTGATCCGAAGTACCTTGATCATCATCATTATTTTCCTCTCCAGTTGGTGTAGGCATCACAGGAACATTTTCCTGAGCTGCACTACTTTCCTGTTCAAGAGGTAGTACTTCATCGAGTTCGAATTTCCTCCCACTTACTTCTTTCGAGAGAAACTCTTTTTCTAGAAAGGATCCGTTCTTGGCAACAAAGATCTTGCCCTCGGATCTTAAGTAGAAGGTATACCCAATGGTTTCCTTAGGGTATCCTATGAAGACGCATTTTTCCGACTTGGGTTCGAGCTTTTCAGGTTGAAGTTTCTTGACATAAGCATCGCATCCCCAAACTTTTAGAAACGACAGCTTAGGTTTCTTCCCAAACCATAATTCATACGGTGTCGTCTCAACGGATTTAGACGGTGCCCTATTTAAAGTGAATGTAGCTGTCTCTAGAGTGTATCCCCAAAATGATAGCGGTAAATCGATAAGAGACATCATAGACCGCACCATATCCAATAGAGTGCGATTACGATGTTCGGACACACCATTACGCTGAGGTGTTCTAGGCGGCGTGACTTGTGAAAGGATTCCACATTTCCTTAAGTGTGTACCAAATTCATGACTTAAATATTCTCCTCCACGATCTGATTGTAGGAACTTTATCTTTCGGTCACGTTGATTCTCTACCTCATTCTGAAATTCCTTGAACTTTTCAAAGGTCTCAGACTTGTGTTTCATTAAGTAAACATACCCATATCTACTCAAGTCATTAGTGAGAGTGAGAACATAACGATATCCTCCGCGAGCCTCAATGCTCATTGGACCGCACACATCAGTATGTATGATTTCCAACAAGTTGGTTGCTCGCTCTGTTGTTCCGGAGAATGGAGTCTTGGTCATCTTGCCCATGAGGCATGGCTCGCATGTGTCAAACGATTCATAATCTAGAGACTCTAAAAGTCCATCAGCATGGAGCTTCTTCATGCGCTTCACACCAATGTGACCAAGGCGGCAGTGCCACAAGTATGTGGGACTATCGTTATCAACTTTACATCTTTTGGTATTCACACTATGAATATGTGTAACATTACGTTCGAGATTCATCAAGAATAAACCATTGACCATCGAGGCATGACCATAAAACATATCTCCCATATAAATAGAACAACCATTATTCTCGGATTTAAATGAGTAGCCATCTCGTATCAAACGAGATCCAGATACAATGTTCATGCTCAAACTTGGCACTAAATAACAATTATTAAGGTTCAAAACTAATCCCATAGGTAAATGTAGAGGTAGCGTGCCGACGGCGATCACATCGACCTTGGAACCATTCCCGACGCGCATCGTCACCTCGTCCTTCGCCAGTCTCCGCTTATTCCGCAGCTCCTGCTGTGAGTTACAAATATGAGCAACGGCACCGGTATCAAATACCCAGGAGTTACTACGAGTACTGGTAAGGTACACATCAATTACATGTATATCAAATATACCTTTAGTGTTGCCGGCCTTCTTGTCCGCTAAGTATTTGGTGCAGTTCCGCTTCCAGTGACCCTTCCCTTTGCAATAAAAGCACTCAGTCTCAGGCTTGGGTCCATTCTTTGACTTCTTCCCGGCAACTGGCTTACCGGGCGTGGCAACATCATTGCCGTCCTTCTTGAAGTTCTTCTAACCCTTGCCCTTCTTGAACTTGGTGGTTTTATTGACCATCAGCACTTGATGTTCTTTCTTGATTTCTACCTCTGCTGACTTCAGCATTGAAAATACTTCAGGAATAGTTTTCACCATCCCCTGCATATTGTAGTTCATCACAAAGCTCTTGTAGCTCGGTGGGAGCGACTGAAGGATTCTGTCAATGACCTCCTCGTCCGGGAGGTTAATGTCCAGCTGGGACAGGCGGTTGTGCAACCCAGACATTTTGAGTATGTGCTCACTGACAGAACTATTTTCCTCCATCTTACAACTGTAGAACTTGTTGGAGACTTCATATCTCTCGACCCGGGCATGAGCTTGGAGAACCATTTTCAGCTCCTCGAACATCTCATATGCTCCGTGTTGCTCAAAACGCTTTTGGAGCCCCGGTTCTAAGTTGTAAAGCATGCCGCACTAAACGAGGGAGTAATCATCAGCACGTGACTGCCAAGCGTTCATAACGTCTTGGTTCTCTGGGATGGGTGCTTCACCTAGCGGTCCATCTAGGACATATGCTTTCTTAGCAGCTATGAGGATGATCCTCAGGTTCCGGACCCAGTCTGTATAGTTGCTGCCATCATCTTTCAGCTTGGTTTTCTCTAGGAACGCATTGAAGTTCATGTTGACATGAGTGTTGGCCATTTGATCTACAAGACATATTTGCAAAGGAATTAGACTAAAGTTCATGATAATTAAGTTCATCTAATCAAATTATTTAATGAACTCCCACTCAGATTAGACATCCCTCTAGTCATCTAAGTGTTACACGATCCGAGTCGACTAGGCCGTGTCCGATCTTCACGTGAGACGGACTAGTCATCATCGGTGAACATCTCCATGTTGATCGTATCTTCCATACGACTCATGTTCGACCTTTCGGTCTCTGTGTTCCGAGGCCATGTCTGTACATGCTAGGCTCGTCAAGTTAACCCTAAGTGTTTTTGCATGTGTAAAATTGTCTTACACCCGTTGTATGTGAACGTAAGAATCTATCACACCCGATCATCACGTGGTGCTTCGAAACGACGAACTTTAGCAACGGCGCACAGTTAGGGGAGAACACTTCTTGAAATTATTATAAGGGATCATCTTATTTACTACCGTCATTCTAAGTAAACAAGATGCATAAACATAATAAACATCACATGCAATTATATAGTAGTGACATGATATGGCCAATATCATATAGCTCCTTTGATCTCCATCTTTGGGGCTCCATGACCATCTTCGTCACCGGCATGACACCATGATCTCCATCATCATGATCTCCATCATTGTGTCTCCATGAAGTTGCTCGCCAACTATTACTTCTACCACTATGGCTAACGTTTTAGCAAAGAAGTAAAGTAATTACATGGCGTTAAATCATTGACATGCAGGTCATACAATAATTAAGACAACTCCTATGGCTCCTGCCGGTTGTCATACTCATCGACATGCAAGTCGTGATTCCTATTACAAGAATATGATGTCATACATCACAATATATCATTCATCATTCATCACAACTTTTGGCCATATCACATCACAAGACACTTGCTGCAAAAACAAGTTAGACGTCCTCTAATTGTCGTTGCAAGTTTTACATGGCTTCTATAGGTGATCTAGCAAGAACGTTTTCTTAACTACGTTAAAGCCACAATGTGATTTGTCAACTTCTATTTACCCTTCATAAGGACCCTTTTCGTCGAATCCGCTCCAACTAAAGCGGGAGAGACAGACACCCGCTAGCCACCTTATGCAAGCAACTAGTGCATGTCAGTCAGTGGAACCTGTCTCACGTAAGCGTACGTGTAAGGTCGGTCCGGGCCGCTTCATCCCACAATACCATTGAAGCAAAATAAGACTAGTAGTGGCAAGAAAGTTGACAACATCTATGCCCACAACAAAATTGTGTTCTACTCGTGCAATAGAGAACTACGCATAGACCTAGCTCATGATGCCACTGTTGGGGAACGTTGCAGAAAATTAAAATTTTTCCTACAGTTTCACCAAGATCCATCTATGAGTTCATCTAAGCAACGAGTGACAGGAGTGCATCTACATACCCTTGTAGATCGCGAGCGGAAGCGTTCAAGAGAACGGGGATGATGGAGTCGTACTCGCTGTGATCCAAATCACCGATGACCAAGTGCTGAACGGACAACACCTCCGCGTTCAACACACGTACGGAGCGGATGATGTCTCCTCCTTCTTGATCCAGCAAGGGGGAAGGAGAGGTTGAGGAAGAAGGCTCCAGCAGCAGCACGACGGCATGGTGGTGGTGGAGAAGCAGTACTCCGGCAGGGCTTCGCCGAGCAACCGCGGGAGGAGGAAGAGGTGTAGCAGGGGGAGGGAGGCGCCAAGACTCAGGGCTGCGGCTGCCCCCCCTCCCCCCCCCTCCTTTATATAGGCCCCTAGGGGGGCGCCGGCCCTAGAGATGGGATCTCTAAGGGGGGCAGTGGCCAAGGGGGGTGGAGTGCCCCCCAAGGCAAGTGGAGGCGCCCCCTCCCCTAGGGTTCCCAACCCTAGGCGTAGAGGGGGGCCCGGGGGGGCGCACCAGCCCACCAGAGGCTGGTACCCTCCCCACTTCAGCCCACGGGGCCCTCCGGGATGGGTGGCCCCAACCGGTGGACCCCCGGGACCCTTCCGGTGGTCCCAGTACAATACCGGGTGACCCAGAAACTTTCCCGATGGCCAAAACAGCACTTCCTATATATAAATCTTCACCTCTGGACCATTCCGGAACTCCTCGTGACTTCTGGGATCTCATCCGGGACTCCGAACAACATTCGGTAATCACATACAAGTCTTCCTAATAACCCTAGCATCACCGAACCTTAAGTGTGTAGACGCTACGGGTTCGGGAGACACACAGACATGACCGAGACGGCTCTCCGATTAATAACGAACAGCGGGATCTGGATACCCATGTTGGCTCCCGCATGCTCCTCGATGATGTCATCGGATGAACCACGATGTCTGGGATTCAATCAACCCCGTATACAATTCCCTTTGTCAATCGGTACGTTACTTGCCCGAGACTCGATTGTCGGTATCCCAATACCTTGTTCAGTCTCGTTACCGGCAAGTCACTTTACTCATACTGTAATGCATGATCCCGTGACCAAACACTTGGTCACTTTGAGATCATTATGATGATGCATTACCGAGTGGGCCCAGAGATACCTCTCCATCATACGGAGTGACAAATCCCAGTCTCGATCCGTGTCAACCCAACAGACACTTTCGGAGATACCTATAGTGCACCTTTATAGTCACCCAGTTACGTTGTGACGTTTGGTACACCCAAAACACTCCTACGGTATCCAGGAGTTACACGGTCTCATGGTCTAAGGAAAAGATACTTGACATTGGAAAAGCTCTAGCAAACGAACTACACGATCTAGTGTTATGCTTAGGATTGGGTCTTGTCCATCACATCATTCTCCTAATGATGTGATCTCGTTATCAACGACATCTAATGTCCATAGCCAGGAAAGCATGACCATCTGTTGATCAACGAGCTAGTCAACAAGAGGCTTACCAGGGACATATTATGGTCTGTGTATTCACACGTGTATTACGATTTCCGGATAATACAATTATAGCATGAATAAAGACAATTATCATGAACAAGGAAATATAATAATAACCTTTTATTATTGCCTCTAGGGCATATTTCCAACATCTTCATGTCAACTTTTTCATAAAGTCGCATAAAACTTGAATATGTCATCCACATCATGATAACAACATTTATAATATCTAAAACTGATGTTTGCATTAAAATTGCTAAATGACATGGGGATTTTCCAGAATAGTTGTTTGTTGTTTCCGGCCTCATTGAAATTTCCTAGATAGTTAGTTTAATTATGCTTCACCTCTTGCCATGTTTAACAACATTTAATATGGTTGTGTACCTAAGCGAGAGCGAACTAACTAACTCGAATGTGGTGTTTCGTTAATATGCAACTCGTTGCATATTGAGCTCCACTTAATTTGTAGTATTGTTTGTTGCACTTTGCCATGCCATGCCTCATTAAACCGGACCTGCATCATACTTGGTTGCGCATCATGCCATGTTTATGCTTGTGTGTTTACCATGTTGTTTACTTCTTTCCGGTTTGCTTCTCTCGTTAGCTTCGGTTTCGTTCCGGAGTTGTGAGGATTCGTTTGACTACGCCTGTTTGTCTTCTTCTTGGACTCGTTCTTCTTCCTTGCGAGATCTCAGGCAAGATGACCATTACCCTCGATATCACTTCTATCTTTGCTTGCTAGTTGCTTAGTTCTATCGCTATGCTGCGTTACCTATCACTTGTTTACCATGCCTCCCATTTTGCCATGTCAAGCCTCTAACCCACCTTCCTAGCAAACTATTGTTTAGCTAAGTTACCGCTTTTGCTCAGCCCCTCGTATAGCATTGTTAGTTGAAGGTGAAGTTGAAGATTGCTCCATGTTGGAACATGTTCATGTTGGGATATCACAATGTCTCTTATTTTAATTAATGCATGTATATACTTGGTAAAGGGTGGAAAGCTCGGCCTTATGTCTAGTGTTTTGTTTCACTCTTGCCGCCTTAGTTTCCGTCATACCGGTGTTATGTTCCTTGATTTTGCGTTCCTTACGCGGTCAGGTTTATGGGAACCCCTTGATACTTCGCCTTGAATAAAACTCATCCAGCAAGGCCCAACATTGGTTTTCCATTTGCCTAACAACCTATAACCCTCCCTTGGGACTGCAGCCCCGAGGGTCATCTTTATTTTAACCCTCCCAGGCCAGTGCTTGATAACCCACAAGTATAGTGCATCACAACAGTTTCCGAGGGTAGAGTATTCAACCAAAATTTATTTATTCGACACAAGGGGAGCCATAGAATATTCTCAAGTATTAGCAGTTGAGTTGTCAATTCTACCACACCTGTAAAACTTAATATCTGCAGCAAAGTATTTAGTAGCAAAATAATATGGAAGTAACGGTAATAGTGGCAAAAGTAACAGTAGCAGTTTTGTAGTAATTGTAACAGTGGCACCGATAAAGTAACTAAGCAAAGATCAATATGTGAAAAGCTCCTAGGCATTGGATCAGTGATGGATAATTATGTCGGATGCGATTCTCATGCAACAGTTATAACAAAGGGTGACACAGAACTAGATCCGGTTCATCAATGTAATGTAGGCATGTATTCCTAATATAGTCATACGTGCTTATGGAAAAGAACTTGCATGACATCTTTTGTCCTATCCTCCCATGGCAGCGGGGTCCCATTGGAAACTAAGGGATATTAAGGCCGCCTTTTAATAGAGTACCAGACCAAAGCATTAACACTTAGTGAATACATGAACCCCTCAAACTACGGTCATCACCGGGAGTGGTCCCGATTATTGTCACTTCGGGGTTGCCGGATCATAACACATAGTAGGTGACTATTGACTTGCAAGATAGGATCAAGAACTCACATATATTCATGAAAACATAAAAGGTTCAGATCTGAAATCATGGCACTCGGGCCCTAGTGACAAGCATTAAGCATAGCAAAGTCATAGCAACATCAATCTTAGAACATAATGGATACAGACCAAACCCTAACAAAACTAACTCGATTACATGGTAAATCTCATCCAACCCATCACCGTCTAGCAAGCCTACAATGGAATTACTCACGCACGGCGCTGAGCATCATGAAATTGGTGATGGAGGATGCTTGATGATGACGACGGCGACGGATTCCCCTCTCCGGAGCCCCGAACGGACTCCAGATCAGCCCTCACGCGAGAGTTTAGGGCTTGGCGGCGGCTCTGTATCGTAAAACACGATGAATCCTTCTCTCTGATTTTTTTTCTCCCCGAACATGCATATAGAGTTGGAGTTGAGGTCGGTGGAGCCTCGGGGGGCCCACAACACAGGGGGGCGCGGCCCCCACCCTCGTGGACAGGATGTGGGCCCCCTGGTCTTGATTATTTCGCCAGTATTTTTTATTAATTCCAAAAATATTCTCCATGAAGTTTCAAGTCATTCCGAAAACTTTTATTTCTACACAAAAATAACACCATGGCAATTCTGCTGAAAACAACGTCAGTCCGGGTTAGTTCCATTCAAATCATGCAAGTTAGAGTCCAAAACAAGGGAAAAGTGTTTGGAAAAGTAGATATGATGGAGACGTATCAACTTGTAACGCCCCGGATTCGATGCGCCAGGTGTCTGCCAGTTATTCGGTTGCATTGCCATGTCATTTGCTTGTGTTTTGCATTTTGTCATGCCATCATGTGCATCTCATTTTGCATACGTGTTCGTCTCATGCATCCGAGCTTTTTCCCCGTTGTTCGTTTTGCAATCCGACACTCCTATGTCCTCCGGCGCCCCCTTTTACCTCTTTTCATGTGCGGGTGTTAAACATTCTCGGAATGGACCGAGTCTTGCCAAGTGGCCTTGGTACACCACCGGTAGACCGCCTGTCAAGTTTCGTGCCATTTGGAGTCCGTTTGATACTCCAACGGTTAACCGAGGTACCATAAAAGCCTCTTTTGTTGCAGCCCAACACCCCTTCATAACAGTCCATGAACCCATCCAAAACCCCTCCATGCTCTCGGTCGTTCGATCACGATCGTGTGGGCGAAAACCGCACCCCATTTGGACACTCCTAGCTCCCTATACCTATAAATAGGCCCTCCCCTTCCATTTTCGCGGATCAATCCTACCCCTAACCCTAGCTCCCCACCTCCTCGCGCCGCCGGACGAAATCCCTGCCGCCGGACATGTCCGCCCACGCCCGCAGCCTATCGTGGCTTGCCACGTCGTCCCCGCCGCCATCTTCAATGCGTGGGCCCACGAGCCCGTCCGGGGCCCTCCCGACCCAAGCCACCGCCGCGCCGCAGCCCGCAGGCGCGCGCAAGCGCCCGTGCTAGGGGCTCGTCCCGCGCCGCCGGCTCCTCCCGAGCTCGCCTTGCCCCGCTGCCATCGCCTCCCGCCTTCGCCGTTCCTCGCCGGCTGGCCCCTCGCCGGAGCCACATCCCCGGCGACCGAACCCCGTGCCCGCCTCGCCGGACTCCACCACTAGCCTCGCCGCCGTCAAGCTCCGCCTCCGCCGTCGCCAGCCAGATCTGGCCTCCCACCGGCCGGATCCGGCTTCCCGCACCGCCACCCGCCATTCCCAGCCTGCCCGCGTCACCGGCGCCGCCTTAGGCGCCGCCGCCGCTGCCCTGCCATGGCCTCGGTCGGCCTCGTCGGGCAGGACGACGAGTGTCTCCTGGGCGCCTCCCTCTCGCGCCGCGTGGGCCTCCCCGCGGTCCGACCCAGCGCGCCGACCCCCAGGCCCAGCTGCTCCACCGGCCCACCTCGTCCTCCACCAGCCTGGGTCGAAGCCCATGGTGAGAAGTGCCTAAACCCCGCCCCATGCGTCGAATAGTTATATAGCGCCCTTTGGTTTTTTTCCAGAAAAACTGGTAAGTCCAGAAAATATTGCATTCTGGTGCCATGTTCATCGCATCATAACTTGTTGCATATAGCTCCGTTTTGTGCGTGCAATATATCAAAAATGTTCATCATGTGATCCTCTACATTTCATTCCATTGTGCAATGTTTGTTTGATTCCATCTTGATGCCCAAATCATCGTTGCAAGAGTGCTATATGATGTTAACCTGCTGACACTGTTATAACTTGCTGTTTTATCTTTTTCGTTGCATTTTTGTGTGTGCATCCTATAAGTTTGATGTCTACATGAGTTTTGAGCTACATCATGCCATCTTTACTATGGTGCAATACATGTATTTTTGTGAGTCATTTAGTGAGTGCATTGAGCTTGTGAAGTAGGGTACTTGATGTTGCTGGTTTGCTAGCCTGAATCTGCTATATCATGATGCTATGTGAACCTACTGCTACAAGTCATTCTCTACATAATCTGGAGATGTTCACTAAGGATATTTTGTTATACATGTCATGATTTATCCATTCATGCCCCTGGGTGCATTTATAGCCTACTGTAACTTGTTGTAATCTTGCTCTCAAATTGCTAAATAATGTTGTTGTGAGCCTGTTAACATTAAGTTCAGTTTTGCCATGAGCTTTGCTAGTGATCCATGCACCCTATGAACTTGTTCTTGCCATGTTTAGCTTCATAAATATACCATCATAATTTTGGTCACCTTTCCTTGCCATGTATTGCTCTGTGGTGAGTGGTCCAAGCTCACGAACATGCCTACTTATTGTTGTTCCTGCCATGTCTGAATCTGTCATATCATTTGTCATGTTTGCATGGATGCTACCATCTTTTCTGTTGATCTTTGGAATTAGTTTAGTAAGGGAGTTTTGTTCTTTGTCTTTAGTATTAGCATGCCGTGCCTTTGTTTGCCATGATAAGTTCCTGTAGCATGTCGTTTGATAGCTCTAAACATTTTAACCTGATGTTATGTTCTGCCAAGTCTGAAACTGTTATTATTTGCAATCTTGCCATGTCCTTTTGACCATGTTATAGTGTTTTCTTGAGATAGCTCAGTGTTCATGTTTTGTCATGCCTTACCTGTACTTCATGCCCATGTCTTTTGTTCTTATGTTGAGGTGTTGTAGCATATTGTTTTGATGCTTGCTAAATGCCTAGTTGCTGTTTTGGACAGCTTGTCCTTTAAACTTGTATAGTGTATGTGTTGAACCGTTGCTCCGTTTTGAGTGTGCTCTATATGAAACTTGCTTGATTTTGCATGAAGTTTCATATTATCATGTTGCATCCATGTTTTGAGAGTGTTTGCTTGATGTTTGTATGTATTTTGCATCAATGCCATGTTTAACTTGTTTTGCTCATATCTTCTAGGTCGTAGCTCCGAATTAAATGAACTTTATATGTAACTTGACTAGAATCCCGTGTAGATCATCTTGGTGCATCTTAACTTGCTGTTTAACAACTTAAATATAAGGTTTATTCAGTTCTGGACCAATTTCTAAACTTGCATATGAGGACTTACCGGAATTGTTATATGTTGTTTCCGGCCTCATTTAACCTTGCTTTGATGTGTTGTTCTTGTTGGCTTCATCTCTTGCCATGAGTAGCCTCATGTAGCTTTGTCAAGCATCATGCTTGTTGGGCATTATGTCTTGTCTATGTGTGGTGTGTTTACCATGTTGTGTGCTTTCTCTCGATACTTCCCGTTTTCGTTGCGATCGTGAGGATTCGTTCGTCTACGCTTGGTTCGTCTTCGTGGCTTCATCTTCTTCATGGACTCGTTCTTCTTCCTTGCGGTATTTCAAGCAAGATGACCGCTACCCTGGATCTCACTACTATCATCGCTATGCTAGTTGCTTCGTTCTATCGCTTTGTTGCGCTACCTATCACTTGCTCTTCGAGCCTCCCAATTTGCCATGTCAGCCTCTAACCTTTTCACCCTTCCCAGCAAACCATTGTTTGGCTATGTTACCGCTTTGCTCAGCCCCTCTTATAGCATTGTTAGGTGCAGGTGAAGTTGAAGATTTCCCCATGGTGGACAGGATTATGTTGGGATATCACAATATCTCCTATATTATTAATACATCTATATACTTGGTAAAGGGTGGAAGGCTCGGCCTTATGCCTGGTGTTTTGTTCCACTCTTGCCGCCCTAGTTTCCTTCATACCGGTGTTATGTAACTTGATTTTGCGTTCCTTACACGGTTGGGTGATTTATGGGACCCCCTTGACAGTTCGCTTTGAATAAAACTCCTCCAGCAAGGCCCAACCTTGGTTTTACCATTTGCCTCACCTAGCCTTTTTCCCTTTGGAGTCGCGCTCTTGAGGGTCATCTTTATTTACCCCCCCCCCCAGGCCAGTGCTCCTAGGAGTGTTGGTCCAAACTAGAGCACCGTGCGGGACCATCCCTTGGCAACTTGGGTTACGTTGGTACCTGTACGCTTCGCTTATCCGGTGTGTCCTAAGAACGAGATACGTGCGACTCCTATCGGGATTGTCGACACATGGGCGGCTTTGCTGGTCTTGTTTTACCATTGTCGAAATGTCTTGTAAACCGGGATTCCGAGACTGATCGAGTCTTCCTGGGAGAAGGAATATCCTTCGTTGACCGTGAAAGCTTGTGATGGGCTAAGTTGGGACACCCCTGCAGGTTATAAACTTTGAGAGCCGTGCCCGCGGTTATGTGGCAGATGGGAATTTGTTAACGTCCGGTTGTAGATAACTTGACACCAGATCCGAATTAAAACGCATCAACCGTGTGTGTAGCCGTGATGGTCTGTTTTCGGCGGAGTCCGGGAAGTGAACACGGTTTTGGGTTATGTTTGACGTAAGTAGGAGTTCAGGATCACCTCTTGATCATTGCTAGCTTCACGACCGTTCCTTTGCTTCTCTCCTCGCTCTTATTTGCGTATGTTAGCCACCATATATGCTTAGTCGCTGCTGCAACCACACCACTTTACCCCTTCCTTACCCCTTTAAGCTTTGCTAGTATTGATACCCATGGTAATGGGATTGCTAAGTCCTCGTGGCTCACAGATTACTACAACAACAGTTGCAGGTACAGGCTATGCGATGATCTTGACGCGAGAGCGATGCTTGCTTGTTTTGGAGTTCTTCTTCTGCTTCTTCTTTGATCAGGGGATAGGTTCCAGGTCGGCAGCCTGGGCTAGCAGGGTGGATGTCGTTTGAGTTTCTGTTTGTGTTTCATCCGTAGTCGGATGGTGCTCTTATGTAAGATGATGTTGTATTCGTGTGGCATTGTATACCTTTTGTTTGTATCCCCATCTATTATGTAATGTTGATGTAATGATATCCACCTTGCAAAAGCGTCTCCAATATGCGCTTCTATCCTTGGTGGGACCTTCGAGTTCCTTTAGGATAGGGTCGCATATTGGGCATGAAAAGTTGGTATCAAAGCCTCGACCGACCATAGGAGCCCCTTGATTGATCATGTAGTTTGGTCATTGTCGAGTCTAGAATTATTTTTTCGGAGTCTAGTTATATCGGAGAGTAGGAATTCTTTATACTCCTCAGCCCCTTCATCGCTCTAGTGAGGAATCTTGATGTAGGTGTTTTGAATTACACCTCTTCCCTTTCAAATTTTCTTTAGGATCACGCGGTTAGTTTTTCGGTCGTTGGTTCTCAGCTCTTTTCATCCAGTACATTTTCTCGTCAAGTTGACTCGAGCCTCTTCTTCGTTGCCAAGTTCAGTCCTCAGTTGTTTTCTTTTTCCCACCCGCCCACCCTTTTTCTCCTCGGAGTCGGAGTCTGTAATCGAGTATCCATCCTACTCGTGCGAAGCATTTGCCTTCTTTCACCCGGTGTTTTCTCTTCAAGATATTCGTTGGTTCTCCCTTTCAGGTGCCTTTGTTTTCCCGCCCTCCCACCCTCTTCTTCCCGGAGCCTTAGTCTGTTTCGAGCATTAATTTAATTCGTACGGAGCCTCTTCAGTCTTCCCTCAATTATTTCAACTGGTGAATTCTCGTTTCGTTTGACATTCTTCATCTCTTTTTCTTTTCCGGTGCACTCAATTCAAGTTTTTTTCCGGGTTGATCACATTCTTTTCCTTGGATCAAGTGTTCTCCTTGCTCGTTTGCCTCTTGCCATTCAATCATTCCGTAGTTCGGAAGACATCTCAGGAGATTCGTATGTGTTCCTATTAAGTCGAGGTTGTCACCTCATTCAAATATTTCAATTGTTCTGGTGCATCATCTATCTGTTCAACATCCCTTTCCAACGGTGTTTTTCTCTTTAGTGGGCCCTAACCCACAGGTCTTTTCCCAGGATCTTACCTGACTCTTCTAATTATTCCGGAGTTATTCTCAAATTATTTACAAAGTGTGACGTAAGAATTGATTCCATCAGTCACATGCCTTCCACAAGATCGCTTTCAAATTCATTTCATTGTTGGCTCAACCTTTTCGCTTTTCATTCTCCCGGAGTATCTCAGTAATTTTGGTGGTGGTTCTCGTCGTCATTTGAAGACCGAAGAAGAGTTTTTCCTCTAAATCTTGTCTGTTCTCTCGAAGTTTTGTGGTTCTAGCTTCATGTTATCCTCGCAAATTATTCCATTTGTCAGATATTCCTTTTCTTACCCATCTGGAGTATGTCAGAAGTTGTTTTCCCGTTTCTTTTCACCGGAGGCCATCATTCCAGAAGAATTTTTTGTCCTCGGATTTCAGCTACCGTTATCTAATTATCCCGGTGCTTCGTTCAAGTGTTCTTTATTAAGCTCATGATCTATGTGTTCTCTTGCATCTAAATCCCCTCTAGCATATTGGTTCTTCGAATTCTTCCTGGTGATTCAGGCTCTCTCATCAGTCATTTTCGAATTCTTACGATGGTTCATTCAAGATTCTTTTTCCTTGATTATCATTTTAATCCATTCGTTCTTTCGAATCCTACCGGTGGTTCATGAAGACTTTCTCAAGTTTTGTGCTATACCCCTTAATCCTTTTCAAGAAGAATAAGTAGTATGCAAAATCCATTGCTTGTCATCAATTTAATTTGATGAAGGATAAGCATACAATAAATCTTATTCTTATTTCATCCAAGTGAGTAATCCCTTCCTTCGGAGTTTGTTCTTGATGAATAAATTCTAGTTCCAAGTGTTTTCATCTTTTCTTTTCCGGAGTTCAAATTTCCGCCGCCATTTTGTTGGAACCTCCATCTAAATCATCGCAAGCTTTAGTCTTATTCTTTCATCCTTCATTCTATCTCATCATCCCTTTTGTCACAGGAGTTCTTCATGGTGGTTCTTCATGAGTTAATTCATTCTTCAAGAGTTCACCAAGATTATTGTTGGAGGAGCGTGAATATCTTTTCCTTCTTGCCTCTCGAAGTGTAATTAATTCTCCGTATTCTTTTGAAGTGGAGTTTTGCATTTCTTCGTTCTTCTTAGCTATCCATTCATTTCCGTTTGTGGCTGGTTATCACCTTATGATCTTGAGATGTTACCTATAAGACCACAACAAGCTTATTCTTTTCCTTGTTGATTTTCTCAACAACTCCATTTAAACCTTTCTTCTAAAGATGCTTTCAATTCCATTCGTGGCACGAGTTGTCGTTTTCTTCTCCGTTCTTTTCATTCAACTCTTTCAATTCTTTCTGGAGGTTTTGTGTCATGTCTTCATCAAGTATCATTCCACCCACTCAAGCTCATGTTCTATTCCTCCATGTTTCAGCCGGAGTGCTGCCTAAATCCTTTCAGTCTTATTCGTTTCTTATCTCGTTCTAACCGGAGTGGTTTCTTAGTCTATCTGATTCCATGAGCTTTCAATTCTCGTCATTCTAGTCGTTCCTCTCTTCTTCTCGAGTGCTCTTGATTCTTTGCTTCTTCTCTTGAGTTCTCATTTCACCTCATCCCCTTTCCCTTCCGTCTCGGTCCTAAGATCTCGGGACGAGATCTCTTGTTAGTGGAGGAGTGTTGTAACGCCCCGGATTCGATGCGCCGGGTGTCTGCCAGTTATTCGTTGGCATTGCCATGTCATTTGCTTGCGTGTTGCATTTTGCCATGTCATCATGTGCATCTCATTTTGCATACGTGTTCGTCTCATGCATCCGAGCTTTTTCCCCGTTGTCCGTTTTGCAATCCGACACTCCTATGTCCTCCGGCACCCCATTTTACCTTTTTCATGTGCGGTGTTAAACATTCTCGGAATGGACCGAGTCTTGCCAAGTGGCCTTGGTACACCACCGGTAGACCGCCTGTCAAGTTTCGTGCCATTTGGAGTTCGTTTGATACTCCAACGGTTAACCAGGGTACCGTAAAAGCCTCTTTTGTTGCAGCCCAACACCCCTTCATAACAGTCCATGAACCCATCCAAAACCCCTCCATGCTCTCGGTCATTCGATCACGATCGTGTGGGTGATAACCGCACCCCATTTGGACACTCCTAGCTCCCACTACCTATAAATAGCCCCCCCCCCCTTCCATTTTCACGGATGAATCCTACCCCTAACCCTAGCTCCCCTCCTCCTCGCGTCGCCGGATGAAATCCCCGCCGCCGGACATGTCCGCCCGCGCCCGCAGCCAATCGTGGCAAGCCACGTCGCTCCCGCCGCCATCTCCACC
>NC_041391.1:370003967-370033220 GCF_002162155.2 Triticum dicoccoides | reverse complement strand
CCCGAGCCGCCGCCGCGCCGCAGCCCGCTGGCGCCCGCGAGCGCCCGTGCCAGGGGCTCGTCCCGCGCTGCCGGCTCCTCCCGAGCTCGCCTTGCCCCGCTGCCGTCGCCTCCCGCCTTCGCCGTTTGTAGGACCTTGAGAAGAGGTGTCTAGAGGGGGGTGATTAGACACTAAGTACCAAAGTTGCAGTTTATTAAGTTCTTTAAGTTTAAATGGAGTTTAGGCACAAATTCAATATTCACAATACATATCAAGCAAGCATGCAAAGAGTTTATGAGCAGCGGAAAGTAAAGCATGCAACTTGCAAGGATGTAAAGGGAAGAGTTTTGGAGGATTCAAACGCAATTGGAGGCACAGATGTTTTTGGCGTGGTTCCGATAGGTGGTGCTATCGTACATCCACGTTGATGGAGACTTCAACCCACGAACGGTAACGGTTGCGCGAGTCCACGGAGGGCTCCACCCACGAAGGGTCCACGAAGAAGCAACCTTGTCTATCCCACCATGGCCTTCGCCCACGAAGGACTTGCCTCACTAGCGGTAGATCTTCACAAAGTAGGCGATCTCCTTGCCCTTACAAACTCCTTGGTTCAACTCCACAATCTTGTCGGAGGCTCCCAAGTGACACCTAGCCAATCTAGGAGACACCACTCTCCAAGAAGTAACAAATGGTGCGTTGATGATGAACTCCTTGCTCTTGTGCTTCAAATGATAGTCTCCCCAACACTCAACTCTCTCTCATAGGATTTGGATCTGGTGGAAAGAAGATTTGAGTGGAAAGCAACTTGGGGAAGGCTAGAGATCAAGATTCATATGGTAGGAATAGAATATCTTGGCCTCAACACATGAGTAGGTAGTTCTGTCTCAGAAAATGTATGCTGGAAGTGTAGGTTTAGTCTGATGGCTCTCTCCACGAATGAAGAGGAGGTGGAGGGGTATATATAGCCTCCACACAAAATCTAACCGTTACACACAATTTACCAAACTCGGTGGGACTGATTCAACAGACTCGGTCGGACCGATTTAGTACATAATGTGACCGTTAGGATTTTCGGTGGGACCGATATGCAAATCGGTAAGACCGATTCTGTTAGGGTTAGGGCATAACGTAATCTCGGTAAGACCGATTACACAAACTCGGTGAGACCGATTTTGGTAATAAGCTTTCCAGAGAGTTGGTCAGGCAAACTCGGTTAGACCGATTACACAAACTCGGTAGGACCGATTTTGGTAATGAGTCATCCAAGAAGTTTGCATTGTAATCTCGGTAGTACCGATTGCTCAAACTCGGTGAGACTGATTTTGATAATGGACATACACAAAGAGATTACAATCCCATCTCGGTGAGACCGAGATCCCTATCGGTGAGACCGATTTGCCTAGGGTTTGTGGCAGTGGCTATGACATTCAAACTCGGTGGCGCCGGATAGAAATAATCAGTGGGGCCAAGTTTGACTTTAGGTTTAGGACATATGTGAAAGTGGGAAAGTAGTTGAGGGTTTTGGAGCAGATTACTAAGCACCGTGGAGCAAGAAACTCATTAAGCAACACCTCATCCCTTCTTGATAGTATTGGCTTTTCCTATAGACTCAATGTGATCTTGGATCACTAAAATGTAAAATGAAGAGTCTTGAGCTTGAAGCTTGTGCCAATCCTTTGTCCTTAGAATCTTGAGGGAGTTCCCACATCCTTTCGTCCATGCCACTTCATTGTTGAACTTATCTGAAACATACTAGATAAAAGCGTTAGTCCAACAAGAGATATGTTGACATTAATTACCAAAACCACCTAGGGAGCACTTGTGCTTTCAATCTCCCCCTTTTTGGTAATTGATGACAACATACATCAAAGCTTTAGATAAATATATAGAAAATAGCAAGTAAAGCTTTGGAGGGACATGTAACAAGCATAGGCTCCCCCTACATGTATGCAATCATGTGAATATGGAATAGAAGCATGTGAGAGCATAGCCATGATAGAGTAGGCAATGTGTTACATGTATCTTGGCCATATGCATCAGAGCAAAGAATATTAAAGAAAATACCTTCATGCTCATGAGTCCTTCTTGCAAACAGTATGTACATCAGCAAGAATTCCTCATACACATGATTGTGATGCATATACTTACCTTGTAGTCTTGAGTTGGCTTAGGATGGAATGAACCTGCGTAAACAAGGTTAGATAACACAGATGCACCTACTAGCCAGAGCAAACAAACGAAACTACAAGATTACCAAGACTGGGATGACATGTAGAGAGTGAGTACTAAGTACCACATTGGATTAGACATGTCCCCAAGAGTAAAGATATGCAATGAATTTGAATGATTTCTTTCCCTTAGATGTCTTGCTCCCCCTGAATCTAACATGGGATACTGGGAGAAGATAGGGAATAGAAAATCAGAGCTGAAAGATATAAATGAACAGGGCTAATGCAAGTTAATGCAAATAAGCACATAAGATCATATGAACATGTCTCTCCCCTCAAGACGACATGTGGGCATCTCTCCTCTTGAACACCAAGCATCTGGGATCCTTGAGAAATACTTTCTACTTAAGTATTCTCTCCCCCTCGAAATCTCTCTCTCTCTCCCCCTGAGGATTTCTCTCCCCCTAAGGAGGTGATAAACTCTTTCTCTGATGTGATCTCTCTCTAAATGATAAGCTTTGATGTGATCTCTCTCTCCCCCTTTGACATCAATTTCCAAGAAGGGTTTTCTGGAATCTGTCGAATGGGTTTGGTCCTTGAGTCACAGCATAAAGCAATGATAAAAATGTGATGCTTGTAGAGGACAAGATTCATTGAGTGGAGCTGGATCAGAAGAAACACAGAATAAATGGCAAACTGTTTTTCCTGTTGTGAAATTGGTGGCATCGAGTGGTATGTTTCGGTTGTACCGAAGGGGTTCGGTTGGACCGAAAACAACAAATCGGTGAAACCGAGTTCATTGCAGAGAAAACACTTGTCACCTCAGCTCACTAGACTAGTAAGATCTCACAAAGATTTGCAAGGAATTTACTGAAGGGTATGCAAGGAATTGGATGCAGAAAAATGCAGAGCAAACAGAAATAAATCTAGAAGAAGTTTTTTTTGAAAGAGGAAACAAATATGCATGAGACAAATGCAAAAACACAGAAAACAACACAAGAGAACTTCATCTAGAAATGGTCGGCAACAAAGTCACCTATGTTAGAGTATATTGACTTAGGAGTCAAGTGAGATCACTTGATCATAGGTCATACTCATCGTTTAAGCTCAAAATGGGGTTGCCATTTTTTGTTTAAGCATCTTGATGTATTCACATCTTGTCGAGTTGCTTTAACTCATGTCTTGGAGTAATGCTTCTCTAAGATGGAATAACATACCTTGGTTGCTGGTGTTGTCCAAGTAGTTGAACCTGTGTGGGTTGCTCAAGGTTGATGCTGCTCATCAAAAGTTGGGAGCACCACTAGGAATTTGAGTCCATCTACCTGCATGGGTTAGTTCTTGCAAGGAAGAGCACTTGGGTATCCAAAAATGACAATCATGAAGCTCAACATAGAATTTTTCAAAGGATATGTTTGAATGGTTTCGTGCTTCCTTGGCTTCAACCACCTTTGTATAGAGACTTGGTGATGTAGAGATTGCTCAAGATATGAGTAGGTTAATCTCATGAAAATAGATTCAACCAAGTACCTACATGGGTTAGATAACATGCAAGATGCAAATATATCCAAGACATAAGATTTTCATCATAAGAGAAATATCAAGGATTAGTCATAAGCTCATGTCTTGCATGTATCCAATAGAGTTTCTACTCCATGTTTGAAGCATCAAAGATGTTCAATTCTCCTCTTAACCTGCAAAACACTTTCTCATCAAGAGGTTTAGTGAATATATCCGCTAATTGCTTTTCAGTGCGAACATGCTTAAGATCAATGTCACCCTTAGCAACATGATCTCGAATGAAATGATGATGAACTTCAATATGCTTAGTTCGAGAATGTTGTACAGGATTATGACCAATTTTGATAGCACTTTTAATGTCCATTTGGTACAAGGTGATATCATGATGATTAGCATAGGCAAGTAAGATGCGAATGGACTCAAGTCTAGCAACAGGAGCATAAGTCTCACCATAGTCCATACCTTCGACTTGTGTGTAGCCTTGGGTAGCAAGACGTGCTTTGTTGCGAACTACTTGTTCATCTTCATCTTGCTTGTTGCGAAACACCCATTTGGTACCAATGATGTTGTGGTTGTTGTTGGGCTTCTCAACCAATGTCCAAACTTGGTTCCTCTCAAAGTTGTGTAGCTCTTCATGCATGGCATTTATCCAATCCGGATCTTCCAATGCTTCTTCAACCTTCATAGGTTCAATGCTAGAGATGAAAGAATAGTTTTCACAAAAGTTAGCTAAACGAGTTTTAGAGCGAGTGATTCTCCTGGTTTGAATATCATTGTAGATTTGCTCGATGGGATGGTCTTTAGCAATTCTTGCTCGAACTCGTGAAAGCTTTTGCTTGTTTCTTGGTTGAACTTCTTCTTCATCTTGTTCTTCTTCTTGGCCTTCTTCATTGTTGGCGTTGTTGTTCTCTTGTCGTGGTGGAGAAGGAGGTTGTTGACGTTCATCTTGATGCACTTCCTCGTTTTCTTCATCTTGGTGCGTCCCACTTGTGGATGCTTCCATATCAATTTTTGGTTCACCTTGTCGTGAAGTAGAAGCTTCCACTTGGATGGACGAGGTACTCTCCTTCACCTCCGTTGGACGGACCTTGCCAATAGCCAAGTCTTGGATTGCTTCCGAAGGATCTTTGTCTCCTACATCAATTGGCAATTGCTCTACTTGTGAGCGTTAGATTCATCAAACTTCACATCTACCGTCTCTTCAACCTTTCGGGTGAAATTGTTGTAGACACAGTAAGTGTGAGAGTTTGAGCCATAACCTAGTAGGAAACCTTCATGAGACTTAGGAGCAAATTTAGAACGACGATGCTTATCAAGAATGTAGCACTTTGAGCCAAATACTCGAAAGTATCCAACTTGGGGTTTGTTACCGGTGAGGAGCTCGTATGACGTCTTGCCGAGTAGCTTGTGAAGATACAAGCGATTTGTTGCATGACAAGCTGTCTCAACCGCTTCTGCCCAAAAGTGCTTCGGTGTCTTGTACTCATCAAGCATTGTTCTCGCCATTTCGATGAGCGTCCAGTTCTTCCTCTCAACAACTCCATTTTGTTAAGGTGTGTACATAGCCGAGAACTCGTGTGAAATCCCTTCTTCGTCAAGAAAGGTGTCCACATTTGCGTTCTTGAACTCCGTTCCGTTGTCGCTGCGAACCTTCTCGATCTTCACTTCAAATTGATTTTGGGCCTTCCTAGCGAAGTTTTTGAAGATCTTTTGGACCTGCGATTTATCATCGAGAAAGAACACCCACGTAAATCTTGAAAAATCATCAACTATAACTAGACCAAAAGAATTTCCACTGAGACTCTTGTAGGAGTTGGGACCAAAGAGATCCATGTGAAGTAGCTCAAGTGGCCTCCTTGTGGTCATGATGTTCTTCACGGGATGCCTTCCTCTAACCTGTTTACCTGCTTGACAAGCACTGCAAAGTCTATCCTTATCAAATATGACATCGTTAACTCCAAGGATATGATTTTCTTTAATAAGCTTGTCAAGGTTTCACATACCAACATGACCTAGTCGTCTATGCCATAACCAACCTTTTGAGGATTTAGCAATGAAGCAAGTTTTAGGTTGGGCCTTTTTAGTAAAATCAACAATGTATAGATCACCTCTATGCACACCGGTAAAGACCATTTTATGATTGTCTCAACGAAACACTTGGCAATCTACTTCAGTAAATAGGACATTGAAACCGAAATCAGCAAGTCTAGATACTGAAAGTAAGTTGTATCCAAGAGATTCAACGAGCATGACATTTTGTATGGAGCTATCATGTGATATGGCCACCTTACCGAGGCCAACCACCTTACCCTTTGAGTTGTCACCGAAAGTGACATACTTTCGAGGACTATCATTTTCAGCAAGCTCACGAAACATTTCTTTATCTCCGGTCATGTGATCGGTACATCCACTGTCAAGAACCCATTCCTTTCCTCCTGACATATATCCCCGAAGATTTGCCATAAGACCAAAGTGTCTCATTGCATCATTAAGATCGAAGTCACTATCATCATCCTCATCATAGTATCCATGTTCAACATCGTCATGTAGTGGATCAAATACTAGAGAGGGTAATTCGTTAGAGTGAGTTTGACAATGATCTTGCTTATGAATATTTATAGCTTCGGAAATAATATCACTAATAATTCCAACATCTCCTTTGGCACGCATAAGGTTTGTAAGCTCAAATAGACGATCACCAAACATAGGATCACTAGTATTCATCTTACTCAAAGCAATAGACTTATGGAGAATTTCATCAAGATTTTTCAAGGAATAATTTGGAAAGCGTTCCTCAAGAAATTTCCATATAGTGTAGGCACACTTAAGAGTAGGCAAACATCCAATCAAGTTTCTAGGCAATCCTCTAATGATAAGTTCGGCAGTTCTAAGATTCCTAATCATGTCAATTGACTCATCATGGGTAGGATGCATAGGGTCAACATGAGGTGCACAAGGGCTAGCAATGTACTTGTTCAAATGATATTGATTAAAAATTACAAGCATCTCATTTTTCCACTCATGAAAGTACTCTCCATCAAGAATAGGCACTCTATGTCTAAGACTCCCCAAAGTAGACTCATCCATCTTCCTCCAATGGTGATTAAACCAAGGCAATGGAGACCAATGCTCTGATACCACTTGTAGGACCTTGAGAAGAGGTATCTAGAGGGGGGGTGATTAGACACTAAGTACCAAAGTTGCAGTTTTTAAATTCTTTAAGTTTAAATGGAGTTTAGGCGCAATTCAATATTCACAATACATATCAAGCAAGCATGCAAAGAGTTTATGAGCAGCGGAAAGTAAAGCATGCAACTTGCAAGATTGTAAAGGGAAGGGTTTTGGAGGATTCAAATGCAATTGGAGACACGGATGTTTTTGGCGTGGTTCCGATAGGTGGTGCTATCATACATCCACGTTGATGGAGACTTCAACCCACGAAGGGTAACGGTTGCGCGAGTCCACAGAGGGCTCCACCCACAAAGGGTCCACGAAGAAGCAACCTTGTCTATCCCACCATGGCCTTCGCCCACGAAGGACTTGCCTCACTAGCGGTAGATCTTCACAAAGTAGGCGATCTCCTTGCCCTTACAAACTCCTTGGTTCAACTCCACAATCTTGTCGGAGGCTCCCAAGTGACACCTAGCCAATCTAGGAGACACCACTCTCCAAGAAGTAACAAATGGTGCGTTGATGATGAACTCCTTGCTCTTGTGCTTCAAATGATAGTCTCCCCAACACTCAACTCTCTCTCATAGGATTTGGATCTGGTGGAAAGAAGATTTGAGTGGAAAGCAACTTGGGGAAGGCTAGAGATCAAGATTCATATGGTAGGAATAGAATATCTTGGCCTCAACACATGAGTAGGTAGTTCTCTCTCAGAAAATGTATGCTGGAAGTGTAGGTTCAGTCTGATGGCTCTCTCCACGAATGAAGAGGAGGTGGAGGGGTATATATAGCCTCCACACAAAATCTAACCGTTACACACAATTTACCAAACTCGGTGGGACCGATTCAACAGACTCGGTCGGACCGATTTAGTAAATAATGTGACCGTTAGGATTTTCGGTGGGACCGATATGCAAATCGGTAAGACCGATTCTGTTAGGGTTAGGGCATAACGTAATCTCGGTAAGACCGATTACACAAACTCGGTGAGACCGATTTTGGTAATAAGCTTTCCAGAGAGTTGGTCAGGCAAACTCGGTTAGACCGATTACACAAACTCGGTAGGACCGATTTTGGTAATGAGTCATCCAAGAAGTTTGCATTGTAATCTCGGTAGTACCGATTGCTCAAACTCGGTGAGACCGATTTTGATAATGGACATACACAAAGAGATTACAATCCCATCTCGGTGAGACCGAGATCCCTATCGGTGAGACCGATTTGCCTAGGGTTTGTGGCAGTGGCTATGACATTCAAACTCGGTGGCGCCGGATAGAAAGAATCAGTGGGGCCAAGTTTGACTTTAGGTTTAGTACATATGTGAAAGTGGGAAAGTAGTTGAGGGTTTTGGAGCAGATTACTAAGCACCGTGGAGCAAGAAACTCATTAAGCAACACCTCATCCCTTCTTGATAGTATTGGCTTTTCCTATAGACTCAATGTGATCTTGGATCACTAAAATGTAAAATGAAGAGTCTTGAGCTTGAAGCTTGTGCCAATCCTTTGTCCTTAGAATCTTGAGGGAGTTCCCACATCCTTTCGTCCATGCCACTTCATTGTTGAACTTATCTGAAACATACTAGATAAAAGCGTTAGTCCAACAAGAGATATGTTGACATTAATTACCAAAACCACCTAGGGAGCACTTGTGCTTTCAATCTCCCCCTTTTTGGTAATTGATGACAACATACATCAAAGCTTTAGATAAAGATATAGAAAATAGCAAGTAAAGCTTTGGAGGGACATGTAACAAGCATAGGCTCCCCCTACATGTATGCAATCATGTGAATATGGAATATAGAAGCATGTGAGAGCATAACCATGATAGAGTAGGCAATGTGTTACATGTATCTTGGCCATATGCATCAGAGCAAAGAATATTAAAGAAAATACCTTCATGCTCATGAGTCCTTCTTGCAAACAGTATGTACATCAGCAAGAATTCCTCATACACATGATTGTGATGCATATACTTACCTTGTAGTCTTGAGTTGGCTTAGGATGGAATGAACCTGCGTAAACAAGGTTAGATAACACAGATGCACCTACTAGCCAGAGCAAACAAACGAAACTACAAGATTACCAAGACTGGGATGACATGTAGAGAGTGAGTACTAAGTACCACATTGGATTAGACATGTCCCCAAGAGTAAAGATATGCAATGAATTTGAATGATTTCTTTCCCTTAGATGTCTTGCTCCCCCTGAATCTAACATGGGATACTGGGAGAAGATAGGGAATAGAAAATCAGAGCTGAAAGATATAAATGAACAGGGCTAATGCAAGTTAATGCAAATAAGCACATAAGATCATATGAACATGTCTCTCCCCTCAAGACGACATGTGGGCATCTCTCCTCTTGAACACCAAGCATCTGGGATCCTTGAGAAATACTTTCTACTTAAGTATTCTCTCCCCCTCGAGATCTCTCTCTCCCCCTGAGGATTTCTCTCCCCCTAAGGAGGTGATAAACTCTTTCTCTGATGTGATCTCTCTCTAAATGATAAGCTTTGATGTGATCTCTCTCTCCCCCTTTGACATCAATTTCCAAGAAGGGTTTTCTGGAATCTGTCGAATGGGTTTGGTCCTTGAGTCACAGCATAAAGCAATGATAAAAATGTGATGCTTGTAGAGGACAAGATTCATTGAGTGGAGCTGGATCAGAAGAAACACAGAATAAGTGGCAAACTGTTTTTCCTCTTGTGAAATTGGTGGCATTGAGTGGTATGTTTCGGTTGTACCGAAGGGGTTCGGTTGGACCGAAAACAACAAATCGGTGAAACCGAGTTCATTGCAGAGAAAACACTTGTCACCTCAGCTCACTAGACTAGTAAGATCTCACAAAGATTTGCAAGGAATTTACTGAAGGGTATGCAAGGAATTGGATGCAGAAAAATGCAGAGCAAATAGAAATAAATCTAGAAGAAGTTTTTTTTGAAAGAGGAAACAAATATGCATGAGACAAATGCAAAAACACAGAAAACAACACAAGAGAACTTCATCTAGAAATGGTCGGCGACAAAGTCACCTATGTTAGAGTATATTGACTTAGGAGTCAAGTGAGATCACTTGATCATAGGTCATACTCATCGTTTAAGCTCAAACTGGGTTTGCCATTTTTTGTTTAAGCATCTTGATGTATTCACATCTTGTCGAGTTGCTTTAGCTCATAACTTGGAGCAAAGCTTCTCTAAGATGGAATAACATACCTTGGTTGGTGGTATTGTCCATGTAGTTGAACTTGTGTAACTTGTTGTAATTTTGCTCTCAAATTGCTACATAATGTTGCTGTCAGCCTGTTAACATTAAGTTCAGTTTTGCCATGAGCTTTGCTAGTGATCCCTGCACCCTATGAACTTGTTCTTGCCATGTTTAGCTTCATAAATATGCCATCTTAATTTTGGTTACCTTTCCATGCCATGTATTGCTCTGTGGTGAGTGGTGCAAGCTCACGAACATGCCTACTTATTATTGTTCCTACCATGTCTGAATCTGTCATATCATTTGTCATGTTTGCATGGATGCTACCATCTTTTCTGTTGATCTTTGGAATTAGTTCAGTAAGGGAGTTTTGTTCTTTGTCTTTAGTATTAGCATGCCATGTCTTTGTTTGCCATGATAAGTTCCTGTAGCATGTATTTTTATAGCTCTAAACATTTTAACCTCATGTTATTTTCTGCAAAGTCTGAAACTGTTATTATTTGCAATCTTGCCATGTCCTTTTGAGCATGTTATAGTGTTTTCTTGAGATAGCTCGGTGTTCATGTTTTGTCATTCTTTACCTGTACTTCATGCCCATGTCTTTTGTTCTTATGTTGAGGTGTTGTAGCATATTGTTTTGATGGTTGCTAGATGCCTAGTTGCTGTTTTGGACAGCTTGTCCTTTAAACTTGTATAGAGTGCATGTGTTGAACCGTTGCTCCGTTTTGAGTGTGCTCTATATGAAACTTGCTTAATTTTGCATGAAGTTTCATAATATCATGTTGCATCCATGTTTTGAGAGTGTTTGCTTGATGTTTGTATGCATTTTGCATCAATGCCATGTTTAACTTGTTTTGCTCGTATCTTCTAGGTCGTAGCTCCGAATTAAATGAACTTTATATGTAACTTGACTAGAATCTCGTGTAGATCATCTTGGTGCATCTTAAGTTATTGTTTAACAATTTGAACATAAGGTTTATTCAGTTCTGGACCAATTTCTAAACTTGCATATGAGGACTTACCGAAATTGTTATATGTTGTTTCCGGCCTCATTTAACCTTGCTTTGATGTGTTGTTCTTGTTTGCTTCATCTCTTGCGATGAGTAGCCTCATGTAGCTTTGTCATGCATCATGCTTGTTGTGCATTATGTCTTGTCTATGTGTGGTGTGTTTACCATGTTGTGTGCTTCTTCTCGATAGTTCACGTTTTCATTGCGATCGGGAGGATTCATTCGTCTACGCTTGGTTCGTGTTCGTGGCTTCATCTTCCTCATGGACTCGTTCTTCTTCCTTATGGGATTTCAGGCAAGATGACCGCTACCCTGGATCTCATTACTATCATTGCTATGCTAGTTGCTTTGTTCTATCGCTTTGATGCGCTAGCTATCACTTGCTTTTCGAGCCTCCCAATTTGCCATGTCAGTCTCTAACCTTTTCACCCTTCCCAGCAAACCGTTGTTTGGCTATGTTACCACTTTGCTCAGCCCCTCTTATAGCATTGTTAGGTGCAGGTGAAGTTGAAGATTTCCCCATGGTGGACAGGATTATGTTGGGATATCACAATATCTCCTATATTATTAATACATCTATATACTTGGTAAAGGGTGGAAGGCTCGGCCTTATGCCTGGTGTTTTGTTCCACTCTTGCCGCCCTAGTTTCCGTCATACCGGTGTTATGTTCCTTGATTTTGCGTTCCTTACATGGTTGGGTGATTTATGAGACCCCCTTGACAGTTCGCTTTGAATAAAACTCCTCCAGCAAGGCCCAACCTTGATTTTACCGTTTGCCTCACCTAGCCTTTTTCCCTTGGGAGTCGCACTCCCGAGGGTCATCTTGATTTACCCCCCCCCAGGCCAGTGCTCCTAGGAGTGTTGGTCCAAACTAGAGCACCGTGCGGGACCATCCCTTGGCAACTTGGGTTACGTTGGTACCTGTACGCTTCGCTTATTCGGTGTGTCCTGAGAACGAGATACGTGCGACTCCTATCGGGATTGTCGACACATCGGGCAGCTTTGCTGGTCTTGTTTTACCATTATCGAAATGTCTTGTAAACCGGGATTCCGAGACTGATCGGGTCTTCCTGGAAGAAGGAATATCCTTCGTTGACCATGAGAGCTTGTGATGGGCTAAGTTGGGACACCCCTGCAGGTTATAAACTTTCGAGAGCCGTGCCCGCGGTTATGTGGCAGATGGGAATTTATAACGTCCGGTTGTAGATAACTTTACACCAGATCCGAATTAAAACGCATCAACCGTGTGTGTAGCCGTGATGGTCTGTTTTCGGTGGAGTCCGGGAAGTGAACACGGTTTTGGGTTATGTTTGACGTAAGTAGGAGTTCAGGATCACCTCTTGATCATTGCTAGCTTCACGACCGTTCCTTTGCTTCTCTCCTCGCTCTTATTTGCGTATCTTAGCCACCATATATGCTTAGTCGCTGCTGCAACCTCACCACTTTACCCTTCCTTACCCCTTTAAGCTTTGCTAGTCTTGATACCCATGGTAATGGGATTGCTGAGTCCTCGTGGATCACAGATTACTACAACAACAGTTGCAGGTACAGGCTATGCGATGATCTTGACGCGAGAGCGATGCTTGCTTGTTTTGGAGTTCTTCTGCTTCTTCTTCAATCAGGGGATAGGTTCCAGGTCGGCAGCCTGGGCTAGCAGGGTGGATGTCGTTTGAGTTTCCGTTTGTGTTTCATCCGTAGTCGGATGGTGCTCTTATGTAAGATGATGTTGTATTCGTGTGGCATTGTATGCCTTTTGGATGTATCCCCATCTATTATGTAATGTTGATGTAATGATATCCACCTTGCAAAAGCGTCTCCAATATGCGCTTCTATCCTTGGTGGGACCTTCGAGTTCCTTTAGGATAGGGTCGCATATTGGGCGTGAAACAACTCCCCCAAGATTAAACCTTTGCTTGTCCTCAAGCAATTCATTTGACAAACTGAAAGTGATAAAGCAAAACTTTTACAAACTCTGTTCGCTCTTGTTGTTGCAAATATGTAAAGCCAGCATTCAAGTTTTCAGCAAAGATTATGAACTAACCACATTCACAATAACATCTAGGTCTCATATTTACTCATATCAATGGCATAATCAACTAGCGAGAAATAATAATAAATCTCAGATGACAACACTTTCTCAAAACAATCATAATATGACATAACAAGATGGTATCTCGTTAGCCCTTTCTGAGACCGCAAAACATAAATGCAGATCACCTCCGAAGATCAAGGACTGACTGGACATTGTAATTCATGGTAAAAGAGATCCGGTCATAGTTATACTCAACATAAATTAATAGTAATGGATGCAAATGACAGCGATGCTCTCGAACTGGTGCTTTTTAATAAGAGGATGATGACTCAACATAAAAGTAAATAGATAGGCCCTTCGCAGAGGGAAGCAGCACTACAAAAAAATACACTTCCGTGATGATACGTGTTTGTCATAGTAGGTCGTCTTTTTTTGTCATGCATGTACATCCATGACGATTTTATGACAGAATCAAGATAGTCATACCTGTGCTGTCGTAGAAGTGTTCCATCACATTACCAAAATTATCATCATGGAAGTGTCCACTTCCATGACGATAAATCGCGCGTCACAGAAGTGCTTTCATCAAGGGTGACCGACACGTGGCATCCACCGTAACGGAACGCCGTTAAGCTATCGGGTCGGGTTTTGGATCCGATAACCCGTTAACAGCCCCGACCAATGGGGATTTTCCACGTGTAAAATCATCATTGGTTGGAGGAAACACATGTCGGCTCATCGTTGGGACAGATGTCATCCACTCATTGGACAGAAGGCGCCTATGATACGTCGACACGTGGCACGGCCCAACATAGGCCCATTCCTGTGAAAAGGCCGGCCCGTTTGACTTGGTCAAAAGGTGGCGGGTCGGCCCATGGAAAGCCTGTTAACGGCATGTTCGCATATAGCCCATTTACAGCCCGCTAACCCAAGGCCCGTTACACCCTATCCGAATTAGGCCCTAGTAGCGTCATCTGGGTCATCCAATATGATTCTAGCCCGTTTTCACTTCTGGCCCATGTATGGCCCATGACGACTTTCGGCCCATATGAGGCCCTTTGTAACTCTTGGCCCATTCGCTCGTGGTGAAACTGACCAGTAATGAATAGTGTATCACTTTACACCCATTAACGGCCCATGGTGAAATTGGCCCGTAATGAATAGTGTATCACTTTATAGCCATTAACAGCCTGTTATTCCGTTGGGCCGTTTCTAGCCCAAGTTATCTTTCGGCCTTCTGAGGGCCCATTTATTCTTGGGCTCATTTGCAGCATTCGGTTACTTACGGTCCGTTACTATCATTTTCTGCTTGTGGGGCAAATTCAGCATGTCGTTACAGTCGGCCCGTCAGTGGACCATTAATCTGTTGGGCCATTTTCATAGCATCACCAAATACGGCCTATTAACGGCCCGTTATGGTCAGTCCATAAAACGTACGATTTCCATTAAAGGCCCGTCTACGGCCCATTAAAGGCACGTACAAGACCCATAAATGAGTCGGCCCTTACAAGGCCCATGGATCCTACGAGACGTAGAAGGCCCATGGATCCTACGAGACATATAAGGCCCATGGATCCTACGAGACGTAGAAGGCCCATGGATCCGACGACCCATTGAAGGCCATGGATCCGACGGCCCGTACATGGCCCATGGATCGTATGGCCCGTGGAGGGCCATGGTCGGGCGAGTTGGCCCCCGTTTGAATGATATAGCATATTCAAAGAATTATCCTACTCAATACTATCACTTCTAAAAAACATACACTATACAACAAAGAGACCAAGGCATAGAAACGTAGAATAATCCTACACTATACAATAACGAAATTACAGCCGATTATACCCACTAGGCATTATGGTTCGGCACAGGTGATAATAAAGCATACACAAACAGCAAATTACATACACTAGGCAAATACAACTCATACATCATGGATGCGCATCAACTTAACTCCATTTGAACTATAATCTCTTCAGAAAATAGGATTGGACGGATTCAGATAGAACAAATTTCAGTCTGCAAAATCTCCAACTCCTTCGTGGTTACCTCAGTGTCTTGTTTCATTTTTTTGACTCCTGCATCTAATACCTGCATGTCCAGTCTCAACTTGTTGATTATACCTTGACAATCATGTACACGTTGTCTTGCCACCTCTAGTTGATGCTCGAGAACATCAGCACATTCCAATTCCAATCCATAATCATTCGGTAACGGCCATGCCGCACTGCTCGCAGATCTTTGTGTTGATGTCACTTCATCCTGAAATGTTTCTGTAAGTACACATGACTAGGACAAAAATATAGTTACAACAATGAAGCGAGCAAGACACTATTTTGTACTACATGGCAAAACAGGACTAACAATAATGTTACACGTCATGAAGCATAAGCAGGTGATATTTTAAAAATTATAAAAAAGATAGTCTGTGCAGCCTGTATACAGAAATCCCTCTTAGCTCACCAGAGGAGCATGATGTTGGGGCCCAATCGAAAACACAGACAAGTTACAAATTTAGACAGCACGTTGCATATAAGTAAGCAAGCAGTTGGCCATTCTGTAGCTCAATTAATGTCTTAGGGAGCATAATGAACAACATAGGGTTTCATACGAACATACTACAGCACGCAAAACTATGCAATCATTAGCCTAGTATAAACTAGATCGTGAGCCTCATGCAATAATAGTTGGTTAATAGACTTCAAAGCTTCAGGCACACTTCGGCAGAGTAATTAAATGGTAAGGCCTTTGATTATGTCAACTAATAGTTATACAAGTACCCAACATCAGGCATGATTCTTTGGGCATCTCCTTAACTGAGGACAAATAAAGCAATTGAAAATAGCAAATTAACTATGCCTGAAACAAACAAGGAATTGAACTGTTGAGTTGCATACAGTGACTTACCTTAATAGGTTGAAGACGCTTAACGCAGCTCCTACTTCTCTTGCAAGGCTCCTTCCTAACATCTTGTACTTGGAAATCCTCAATCTTATCTTCATTGCACCCCCTCTGCAAGGTGACACAAACTAGTTACTCGTCTCCTTGGAAGATAAATATGCATACTTTCCAGTCTGTGAACACAAAAGGATGAGATTATAACAAAACAACACCACATAATGAAACATGTCGCATCTCTTGCACTTGCACACAATGAAATGAGCATTTACTATGTCTGCACTATGTAAAAACTAGGCGTACCTTCGAACTGGATCTCCAGGTACTCTTGGAGAGCCTACTTTAATGTACAGCCAAACCTTTATGTCACCTACGAGTTAGACAAGGCCCCACTATAGCAGCCCTTAGTGTATAAATCGTTGACAAGCTCTGTTAGAGTGTTAGGTCAAGAACAACAAATAATCAAAGCAAACAGTCCTAGTATGGCTGGCTAATGCAAACAAGCAATTGAACAGATGTGTGAGCAAATCTTACATATCAAGAAAAGAAGCAAAGAAGGAGGCTTAAAGACCATCACTTGACTGACCAGATTTAAGGGGCATTTAAACATCATGTGCAACATATGAACAAACATAAACATTGCATATTCCAGATTCTACAATGGAATGCACATGTATTAGGTTACGCCATGTATGATGATGCCTAAATGTACACTATAGCAGGCAGGAGTGATTCATCATTGCACGCACAATTGAATTGCAGGTTAAGGGCCAGTTCGATTCCGCCTTTTCAGGGCTTATTGTTAAAATAAGCTATAAAAGATGTAAAGAAGTCATTTTTGAGTTATGGGCTTGGGCTTAACTAATTTTGCTTTGGAGGGGGTGTTTTAGGTAGAACCTCACCAAAATTGAAGGGAAGGGGAATAGTGAAATGACTCTATTGTCTGCCTATATTACACTCAAAATGCAACTACTGACGCCCGTGTCACACCTGACCCTCAAGTAAAAAACAAACACGCAAGCGTTCATTGCCCTTCCCGCTTGCATCTCCTCTCCCCTTTCCCTCTACCTTGATCCCCTGCCTGCAGCACTAGGGTTCCTCCAGCGAGCCGTCGCCACTAGTCCCATCTGGCCTGGTCCTCGACGATGCTATGTCCAGCTAGGCTACATGGCCGGCGGGTAGGGGAAAATCTCCCTGGCTGCTCCTCCCTCTGGCGTTGCCCCTCATTCTCATGGTCTCCAGCAGCTGCTCCACTGTGGTTCATCCAACGCACTACTCTGGCGGGCGCTACACAACTACGGCTGATGCCACACTGCGGCAGAAGGCACCTTATTCCCCCTCCCCTCCTCCCAGGCAATGGCCTTGAGGTGTTGTTGAAGGATGAGCTCATCCAACAAGGTGAGGATCTCCTCTGATTTTTTGCCCAATTTTCATTCTGATCCACTATACAATGAATTGCTATGAGATGCTTCTACTGCTGCTATATGATGCATTGCTATGAGCTGCTCCTGCTGCTGCTATATGATGAATTGCTATGAGCTGCTGCTGCTATATGATGAATTGCTATGAGCTGTTGCTGCTGCTATATGATGAATTGCTATGAGTTGCTACTGCTGCTATATGATGAGTTGCTATAAGCTGCTCCTGCTGATGCTATATGATGAATTGTTATGAGTTGCTCCTCCTGCTGCTATATGATGAATTGTTATGAGCTGCTCCTGCTGCTGCTATATGATGAATTGCTATGAGCTGCTCCTGCTGCTGCTATATGATGAATTGCTATGAGCTGCTCCTACTGCTGCTATATGATGAATTGCTATGAGCTGCTGCAGGTATATGATGAACTGCAGACTGCTGCTGCTGTATGATGAGTTGCTATGAGCTGCTGCTGCTGCTATATGATGCTTTCAGGTGGTGCTGCTATATGATAATAACCAGCCACTTGGGCCATCGAATTTCAATAAATAATTGTTCTTCATTTAAATGTGGGTCATGCGTTCTTCGTTTAAATTAGTAAATGGGATCTCTATGGAAAACATTGACCAAAGTAGATTGTGCCAGTAGATGGTATCTTTGTATTTGCATTTTGAGCAAATAGTGATGGTTTGTTTTCCTATCATATTAATTACTGCACTGGGTTCAATTTGTGATGTTTGCAAGTCAAATTAATTTTCATATGGGCAGCAAAATGAAAAAAATATAATGCAATCTAGACTTTCCACTGATCATACCAAAGATAAGCTGAAAACACAATGAAAAGAACTGGTTGGCTTATTACATGGAGCTTATATTCACAGGTGCTTATTTTCTTAGGATAACTCGTAATAACTGTCCCTAAGAAACTTGGCTAATAGAACTGACATACAAATAACATGTCATGATGATTGCAATGGAGGAGTGACGTACCATAGCACACTGTACAGGCTCACCGCTGCCTCTCCTTTTTTTGCGATGTTCCATGAAATTGCCACATACATCTTGTACTTTTTCATTGTATAACCCTATCTACAAGTTGACATGGCTAATTTCAGACATCTCTATATGATACTACATTGCATATCCCTTGCGCATATTTAAACCACCAATTAACGATTGTGTGTGTACCATAAACTAGCCATGACTCTGTATGCTGGCCTAGCAGGCACTCTAAGGGAGCCTAATGTAGTGAACCGGAATTCCTACATGCCACCTACGATTTTGTGTAATGTACTACCCTTGTTCCTAAATATATGTCTTTGTAGAGATTCTAGTATGGACCACATACAGATGTATATAGATGCATTTTCGAGTGTAGATTCACTCATTTTGCTCCGTATGTAGCCTATAGTAGAATCTCTAGAAAGACTTATATTTAGGAACGAAGGTACGAGGTAGTATCATGTATGACATCTACATATCTAATTTAGCAGCCAGTAGTAGAAATCATTGTCTACACAAAGGGATTACCGGTCGAAAATCCTAGCAAAGCACGCTAGCAGGCACAGAACAATACAAGAGAGAAAGATGCACTTACAAGATCATAACAATGCCTCAGTCCAGGATCTTGGTTGGCCAAGCTGTTAGATCCAGAAGAAACATCGTCCTTGTAGTTTTTGTCGGCTGCATAACAGGTAACAACGACCGGTTAGTATATTTGAAGTACATCAGGCAGGTGATGCTGGACGGGTTTAAAGGTGACAAGTACATAGGCCGTGGCGGGTGCTTGGCATCTCTCCAGACGGTGGGAACCAGGTTAGAAACGTCAAGGGTGATGACGCTGCGCTGGCTGTCGGGGTCCGGTAAGGAGATCTAGAACCATCGAGTAGGGTGTTTGTGGAGCGGCTTGAGAACCCGCAAGTATACGGGATAGTTGTAGCCTCTTTCGATAAGTAATAGTGTCGAACCCAACGAGGAGCTAAAGGTAGAACAAATACTCTCTCAAGTCCTATCGGCCACTAATACGACTCTACACATGCTTGACGTTCGCTTTACCTAGAACAAGTATGAAACTAGAAGTACTTTGTAGGTGTGATAGGATAGGTTTGCAAGATAATAAAGAACACATAAATAAAGACTAGGGGCTATTTAGATAAAGACACAACTAAATTAGTAAAAGTAAAGAACTTGTTGTCACGAGAAAGTTATTTGTCCAAGGCAATCGATAACTAGACTGGTAATCACTATTGCAATTCTATTTAAGGGAGAGGCATAAGCTAACATACTTTCTCTACTTGGATCATATGCACTTATGATTGGAACTCTAGCAAGCATCCACAACTACTAAATATTCATTAAGGTAAAACCCAACCATAGCATTAAAGCATCAAGTCCCCTTTATCCCATACGCAACAATCCCTCTTACTCGGGTTTGTGTTTCAGTCACTCACCAACCCACTATAAGTGAATCATGAACGTATTGCAACACCCTACAGCGGGAATCCCCCACGCTTGCATACACGAAGGGCACCATAGGACAACACCAATAATAATACATACAACTCAAACCAATCACGATCATCAAATAGCCATTAGGACAAAACAAATCTACTCAAACATCATAGGATAGCTATACATCATTGGGAAATAATATATAGCGTTGAGCACCATGTTTAAGTAGAGATTACAGCGGGTAAGAGAGAGGTTACACCGCTGCATAGATGGGGGAAGAGTTGGTGATGAAGGCGGTGAAGTTGTTGGTGAAGATCGCGGTGACGATGATGGCCCCCGGCGGCGTTCCGGCGCCACCAAAAGAAAGGGGGAGAGGGCCCCCCTTCTTCTTCTTCTTCCTTGACCTCCTCCCTAGATGGGAGAAGGGTTTCCCCTCTGGTCCTTGGCTCCCATGGCTTGGGAGGGGCGAGAGCCCCTCCGAGATTGGATCTATCTCTCTGTTTCTGCGTTCTCAGATTCTACCCCTTCACCGTTTCCTTTATATCTGGAGATCCGTAACTCCGATTGGGGTGAATCTTTCGCCCAGATCTTTCTCATAAAATTATCTTTCTTGTGCCAAAAGAAGAGCATCAACCGCCTTACGGGTGGACCACGAGGGTCAGGGGCGTGCCTGGGGGGTAGGGCGCGCCCCCCTACCTCGTGACCACCTCGGATACCGTTTCGCGTTGATTTTACTTCCCAATAATCATAAATATTCCAAAAAAAATCTCCGTCTGTTTTTATCCCGTTTGGACACCGTTTGATATTGGGTTTCTGTGAAACAAAAAACATGCAACAGACAGGAACTGGCACTGGGCACTGGATCAATAAGTTAGTCCCAAAAATAATATAAAAAGTTGCCAAAAAGTATATGAAAGTGAATAATATTGGCATGGAACAATCAAAAATTATAGATACGACGGAGACGTATCAGCATCCCCAAGCTTAATTCCTGCTCGTCCTCGAGTAGGTAAATGATAAAAAAGTATAATTTTTGATGTGGAATGCAACCTAGCATAATCTTGATCATATGTCTAATCATGGCATGAATATTAAGGCACGAGTGATTCAAAGTAATAGTCTATCATTTGACATAAAAGCAATAATACTTCGAGCATACCAATAAAGCAATCATGTCTTTTCAAAACAACATGGCCAAAGAAAGTTATCCCTACAAAATCATATTGTCTGGTTGTTGCTCTATCTTCATCACACAAAGTATTTAATCATGCACAACCCCGATGATAGGCCAAGCAATTGTTTCATACTTTAATAATCACAAACTTTTTCAACTTTCACGCAATACATGAGCGTGAGCCATGGATATAGCACTATAGGTGGAATAGAATATGATGGTGGAGGTTATGTGGAGAAGACAAAAAGGGAGAAAGTCTCACATCAACTAGGCGTATCAACGGGCTATGGAGATGCCCATCAATAGATATCAATGTGAGTGAGTAGGGATTGCCATGCAACGGATGCACTAGAGCTATAAGTGTATGAAAGCTCAAACTGAAAACTAAGTGGGTGTGCATCCAACTTGTTTGCTCATGAAGACCTCGGGCATTTGAGGAAGCCCATCATCGGAATATACAAGCCAAGTTCTATAATGAAAATTCCCACTAGTATATGAAAGTGAAAACATAGCAGGCTTTCTCTATGAAGAACATGGTGCTACTCTGAAGCACAAGTGTGGTAAAAGGATAGTAGCATTGCCCCTTCTCTCTTTTTCTCTCATTTTTTATTTTCCTTTATTTTTATTTTTTTGGTGGGCTTCTTTGGCCTCTCTTTTTTATTTGGGCTTCTTTGGCCTCTTTTTTTTGTAAAGTCCGGAGTCTCATCCCGACTTGTGGGGGAATCGTTGTCTCCATCATCCTTCCTCACTGGGGAATGCTCTAATAATGATGATCATCACACTTTTATTTACTTACAACTCAATATCTAGAACAAAGATATGACTCTATATGAATGCCTCCAGCGGTGTACCGGGATGTGCAATGATCTAGCATAGCAATGACATCAAAAACGGGAAAGCCATGAAAACATCATGCTAGCTATCTTACGATCATGCAAAGCAATATGACAATGAATGCTCAAGTCATGTATATGATGATGATGGAAGTTGCATGGCAATATATCTCGGAATGGCTCTGGAAATGCCATGATAGGTAGGTATGGTGGCTGTTTTGAGGAAGGCATATGGTGGGTGTAATACACCGGCGAGAGTTGCGCGGTACTAGAGAGGCTAGCAATGGTGGAAGGGTGAGAGTGCGTATAATCCATGGACTCAATGTTAGTCATAAAGAACTCATATACTTATTGCAAAAATCTACAAGCCATTGAAAACAAAGTACTACGCGCATGCTCCTAGGGGGATAGATTGGTAGGAAAAGACCATCGCTCGTCCACGACCGCCACTCATAAGGAAGACAATCAATAAATAAAATTGTGCTCCAACTTCATCACAAAGCGGTTCACCATACGTGCATGCTACGGGAATCACAAACTCAACACAAGTGTCTCTATAATCCACAACCACCCACTAGCATGACTCTAATATCACTGCCTTTATATCGCAAAACTATTGCAAGGAATCAAACATGTCATATTCAGCGATCTACAAGTTTATGTAGGATTTTATGACTAACCATGTGAATGACCAATTCCTGTTATCTCTCTAAATAGATATAAGTGAAGCAAGAGAGTTTAATTCTTTATACAAAAGATATGCCCACGCTCTAACAAATATAAGTGAAGCAAAAGAGCATTCTACAAATGGCGGTTTTCTATGTAAAGAGAAACAGGCAATCCAACTTCAAATGATATAAGTGAAGCACATGAAGCATTCTATAAAGCCATACTCAAAAGATTTAAGTGAAGTGCAATGAGCATTCTATAAATCAACCAAGGACTATCTCATACCAGCATGGTGCATAAAAAAAGTGAAAACTAAATGCAAAATACGCTCCAAGACTTGCACATAATGCATGAACGAAACGAATTCGAAAACATACCAATACTTGTTGAAGAAAGAGGGGATGCCTCCCCAGCATCCCCAAGCTTAGACGCTTGAGTCTCCTTGAATATTTACTTGGGGTGCCTCGGGCATCCCCAAGCTTGAGCTCTTTCCTCTCTTCCTTCTTCTCACATCGAAACATCCTCGATTAGACACTACATCCACACAAAACTTCAACAGAAAACTCGATAAGATCCGTTAGTATAATAAAGCAAATCACCACTCTAAGTACTGTTGCAAACCAATTCATATTTTGTTTTTGCATTGTGTCTACTGTAACGTAACTTTTTCATGGCTTAATCCACTGATATAAATTGATAGATTCATCAAAACAAGCAAACTATGCATAAAAAACAGAATCTGTCAAAAACAGAATAGTCTGTAGCAATCTGAACATCCACCATACTTATGTTACTCCAAAAATTCTACTAAAATTAGGAAAAGTAAAAAAGTTGCATAGCAAGACAGTGCAAAAGGAATCAGAACCAATTGACGTTCCAGTTAAAAATGTAAAATCGCGCACTACAGCCAAAGTTTCTGTCCTGCACCGTACAAACCAACAAGCATTGTAAACATCCCAAAGGCAAACCTTAGCACATTATTTTTATAAAACAATGGAATTGTACAAGGGGATAATTATTTTTATTGAGAAGTTTCTATAATTAAGATTCACAAAGTTCCCATGGGCATGAACAAAGTTCAAGGACGTCCCCCACTTTCACAATGCTCGTCTCTCTCACTTTCACTTCTCTTTTTGAAAAGTTTTGGGTTCCCCTCTTTATTTTTGTGTTTTAAAACTATATGAAAGCACTCAACAGAAATAAATGACTCTCTAAAACTTCCGGGTTGTCTCCCTGGCAGCGCTTTCTTTAAAGCCATTAAGCTAGGCATATAGTGCTCAAGTAATGAATCCACCCGGATCCCATGGTATATCAAAGCCAATTTTAATTAACAATGGTTTGTAATTTAGTAGTGAGCACAAAGTAACATAAATCATGTAATGACGAAGTCTAACTCTCTTCCTATGCATCGGCATGTCATAAAAGAACAATTCATGCACACATAGTAAAGGCCAATGCATAGTATAAGCAGTTTTTGCAATTCTATCGTATTGGAAACATAGAGAGGTGGAGATATAGTTACTCTCTGATAATAATTGCAAGTAGGAGCAGCAAGCACATGCATATTATATCTATCAGAATTATCATGTGCAACAATAAAAGGCAACCCATCAATATAATCCTTAATAAGCACAAACTTCTCCGATATAGTGTAGTTTGGAGAATTCAAAAAGATAATAGGACTATCATGCGTGGGTGCAATAGCAGCAATTTTCATGTTTAAAATAAGGAACTATAGCAAGTTCATCTCCATAAGCATAATTCATATTGGCATCTTGGCCACAAGCATAGCAAGCATCATCAAAAAGGGATATTTCAAGGGAATCAACGGGATCATAGCAATCATCATAGCAATCATCCTTCGGTAAGCACGAAGGGGAATTAAACAATGTATGAGTTGAAGAGTTACTATCATTAGAAGGTGGGCACGGGTGATCAATCCGCTCTTCCTTCTTTTGTTCTTCGCTTTCCTCATCATCTTTTTCATCTAATGAGCTCACAATTTCATCAATTTCTTCTTCCATAGCTTCCTGCAAAATATTAGTCTCTTCTTGGACAGCGGAGACTTCCTCAATAAATTGTTTAACATAGGCATTACAAGCATAATTCTCATAACAATATTCAAGTATGGCAAAATTTTCAGATTTGTAAAGAGTAGCATCATACTTTTCAATCAAAGAAGCAATTTCAAAAGCACCCTTAAAAGCAACAAATTCTTCAATTTGTCGAACATCATAGTAACTATAAACACCCTTAGCATATGAAGATAAGATCCCATTATCAATAAACTCACATTGGTAGGGAAGGTGCTTTTTAGGGTTTTCAGAACAACAAGTAAAATCATATTCCCAACATAAATTACAAGCATAGCATTGTAAACGTTGAATTTGACCCCATAATAGTTTCCCTTTTTCAGATATACGGTGTCGCACATAACAAGCATGCTCATCTAAAGATTTGGCCTCAACTAAGCTAGTTGGGGTTTCAGCACGAGCACATAGGGATCGAAGATGATCCAAGTAAAAAGCTTCAGTAGTGTGATAGATTTTGAGTGGTTCTTCAACCATTGGAGCAGTAGGTACAACTAATTTTTTTGGTATTTTGTGTTTCCTACCCATGACTAAAGATAGAAAACAACTAAGGACAGCAAATAAAAATTACTTAGTGATAAAGCAAACAAGCACACACGAGAATATTCACCCCACGCTATGACTCCCCGGCAACGGCGCCAGAAAAAGGTCTTGATAACCCGCAAGTATACGGGATAGTTGTAGCCTCTTTCGATAAGTAAGAGTGTCAAACCCAACGAGGAGCTAAAGGTAGAACAAATACTCTCTCAAGTCCTGTCGGCCACTGATACGACTCTACGCACGCTTCACATTCGCTTTACCTAGAACAAGTATGAAACTAGAAGTACTTTGTAGGTGTGATAGGATAGGTTTGCAAGATAATAAAGAACACGTAAATAAAGACTAGGGGCTGTTTAGATAAATACACAACTAAATTAGTAAAAGTAAAGAGCTTGTTGTCACGAGAAAGTTATTTGTCCAAGGCAATCGATAACTAGACCGGTAATCACTATTGCAATTATATTTGAGGGAGAGGCATAAGCTAACATACTTTCTCTACTTGGATCATATGCACTTATGATTGGAACTCTAGCAAGCATACGCAACTACTAAATATTCATTAAGGTAAAACCCAACCATAGCATTAAAGCATCAAGTCCCCTTTATCCCATACGCAACAATCCCTCTTACTCGGGTTTGTGTTTCAGTCACTCACCAACCCACTATAAGTGAATCATGAACGTATTGCAACACCCTACAGTGGGAATCCCTCATGCTTGCGCAACACGGAGGGCACCATAGGACAGCACCAATAATAAAACATACAACTCAAACCAATCACGATCATCAAATAGCCATTAGGACAAAACAGATCTACTCAAACATCATAGGATAGCCATACATCATTGGGAAATAATATATAGCGTTGAGCACCATGTTTAAGTAGAGATTACAGCAGGTAAGAGAGAGGTTACACCGCTGCATAGATGGGGGAAGAGTTGGTGATGAAGGCGGTGAAGTTGTTGGTGAAGATCGCGGTGATGATGATGGCCCCCGGCGGCGTTCCGGCGCCACCGGAAGCAAGGGGAGAGGGCCCCCCTTCTTCTTATTCTTCCTTGACCTCCTCCCTAGATGGGAGAAGGGTTTCCCCTCTAGTCCTTGGCTCCCATGGGTTGGGAGGGGCGAGAGCCCCTCCGAGATTGGATCTATCTCTCTATTTCTGCGTTCTCAAATTCTACCCCTTCACCGTTTCCTTTATATCTGGAGATCCGTAACTCCGATTGGGGTGAATCTTTCGCCCAGATCTTTCTCATAAAATTATCTTTCTTGCGCCATAAGAAGGTCATCAACCGCATTACGGGTGGACCACGAGGGTCAGGGGCGCGCCTGGGGGTTAGGGCACGCCCCCTACCTCATGACCACCTCGGATACCGTTTCGCGTTGATTTTACTTCCCGAAAATCATAAATATTCCAAAAAAAATCTCCGTCCGTTTTTATCCCGTTTGGACTCGGTTTGATATTAGGTTTCTGCGAAACAAAAAACATGCAACAGACAGGAACTAGCACTGGGCACTGGATCAATAAGTTAGTCCCAAAAATAATATAAAAAGTTGCCAAAAAGTATATGAAAGTGAATAATATTGGCATGGAACAATCAAAAATTATAGATACGACGGAGACGTATCACGACTCCGATAGGATGGACTACGGTGTGGGCGAAGCGGATCTGTGGCCGTGGACGAGGGCGTAGGTGAAGCTGCTCCGTTCGTTGGGTTAAGGATGGTGTCAACGTCGCGGATCTACGGACGTGGACAGGGCGTCAGAAGCTACTCCAGTGGTTGGGTTAAGGATGGTGTCGATGATGCGGATCTACGGCCTTGGACGGGGCGTTAGAAGCTGCTCCAGTGGTTGGGTTAAGGATGGTGTCGACGATGCGGATATGCGGCCATGGACGGGGCATCAGAAGCTGCTCCGGTAGGTTGGATGAGGGTGCGAGTAAGCGGATCTAAGGCCGTGGACTTATGAGTTGGCAAAGCGGCCCGGTAGGGTTGAGAATGGTATAGGCGAAGCTACTCCGGTAGGGTTGATGATGGTGTTGGCGAAGCGGCTCCGGTAGGGTTGAGGAAGGTGTCGGTGAAGCGGCTCTAGTAGGGTTGAGGAAGGTGTCAGCGAAGAGGATCAGAGGCTGTCGACGGGGGCGTCTGGGGCGGCTCCGGGGGTATGGATGAAGCGTCTCCGGTGGGGAGTACGAATGATCCGCTGCAAATGCGCAGCGGTTGACGAGAGTACCGGCGAAGCAGATCCGGTGTTGTGGACAAGGCCGACACTGAATGGGATGTGGTACAGTGGTGGACGAGCAGTCTACTTGTTTCTAGGGGAGGTGGGAGGGGTAGATGCGGCCGCAGAAGCAGATCCGACGAGGTGGATGCCGCTGGCAGTGAATGGGCTATGGTATGCCTGTGGATGAGCAGTCTAGGGTTTCAAGAGGGGAGGGGAGAAAGGGCGATGAAGTACAGACGGCGATGTAAGATGCTCTGGTGCTGTGGAGTTAGTCGTTTTTGCGGGAGGGGGAGAAGAAATGGGGGTGCCGTGTAGTGGGGGGAACCGGAAGTTACCAAAGCAGCCCCGACCTATCATGTAGATGAGGGTGGTATTGTAACTGATGGTTTCCGTGCACCATGGACAAAAGGGGAATTTCACATGCTAAACACTAAGGTGGCGGAAATTTTAGAAGGAGGCGGGAGATTTTGCCGCCCGCAGGATCGTTCGTATCCAGTTTCAACTGATTTTGGACCGTGCTAGCGGGAAGGTCATGCTAGACTGTGTACACGGGGCACGCATCAGCAGTTAATAACTGGTGTGAAGTCCACCCCAGAAAAAAAGCCAATAACTCGGGATGATGCACCGATAACTTGGACGTTCACACGGGCGCGGCCAATCGTACGGGTGTAGTGGCGCGTTCACAAAAAAAGGGATCAAACGCTCAGCCTATGTATTTCTCGTGTAAATATATAATTTAGTGCCATTGGTTATTTACTTTAAACATAATGCAATGACATGTTAGTGTAGAGGCGCACAAAAAGAAATGGATATTGTAGTCAGCTACTTAAAAGTGTTACCTCATATGATTACATAGCCTCCATTTCATAAATTGCGTACCTGTTGAATTCATATATGAATATTACATATATTACTTCAAAATAGAAACTTAAATCATCCAAGACTAATGAATTTGAATGCAAGAGTAACAATGGTGCATGTACATGATAGCTACATTGGTTGTTTGAAGAAACATCACTGTAACTTTGGCATGCACAACTGAAAAGGTTTATTTAAATAGAAAAAATGTGATATGTGAGTGTCCAATCTTTATAGCGTTGAATTGATATTGTACCATTGGCCTCGATACGAAGTAGATATTGACTTATGTTCAAGCGATGCACGTCCACGATCGCTAGATAGTGATACGTGAATGAATTGTGCAATCTCTCTCACACGCATACATATCTCATTTCCCTGTGGGCATCGGAATCACACACGCGCACTTCGTGTATTTCTCTCCCTCCGTCAGGGTTAAATTCGTCTTTCTACCCCATCCTACAAGTCTCTCACACAGAAACACACACGCTCTATCTGTCTAACACGCCCACCCCTTTAATTCCGCCCACCCCTTTAGTTCCGCCCACCCACAGCCACTAATGTCTCAAAGTATAATAATGTCTCTCACACATATGCCTAAGGTTAACTCGAGTTCCGGAACCATATGAATACATACAATGGGATCCCAATAGAGCACCTTTTGTTTTGAGATTTCTCTCTCTCTCTCTCTCTCTTTCTCTCTCTCTCTCTCTCTCTCTTTCTCTCTCTCTCTCTCTCTGACACACACACACACACACACATGTGCACGCACATTGTTTCTCGCTTCATTTTTCCGGCACTTGCATGCACACACACCGTTCGTTTATCTTCGTGAGGCTTTCAGTATGCGTCGCACAAATGCTATCTACCTATCCCTTAATATAGCTAGATATGTGTCACACAAACTCCTTCTCCCTACTAGCAAGATGCCCATGCGTTGCACGGAACATCAAGATGCATTTGTATGAGAAGTTTATCTTGTGGGAGAAAAGGATGAACGAGGGAATGCCTTATTTGCAAATGCGGAGA
>NC_041391.1:369967552-370003474 GCF_002162155.2 Triticum dicoccoides | reverse complement strand
TGACAACTCGATCTGATCATAATCTGTCAATTGGTTTCTCTCTCAAACATTGTGTCTCGGTGCCTCGCTCGGTAGCCCCCTCGATATGTAGAATTCTCGCGCGCGCACAGCTGTAGTGACGATGACGCTGAACCCAGTGTGCCTTGTTTTTACCGGCCTCATGTGATAGTTTTCACCCTGTTTTCTATTAATTAACAAGGCAACCTTTTCTTTGTTACTACTAGTGCATCTGAAATCATTCGGGCCAGACATAAAATATATCACTTCAACTCAATTATCGCATCAACTATTTTAAAAGAAACTAGCTAGCTGCCCGTGCATTACACGGAACATCAAGATGCATTTGTATGAGTAGTTTATCTTGTGAGAGAAAAGGCTGAACGAGGGAAGGCCTTATTTGCGAACGTGGAGAGGCGTGTGGGTATATATTTGCAAAATTTCCATAGTCTCTTTCCTATCCGTTAGATATAAATCCGATGGCCTATATTGCAGGATGGCACGCACACCATCATCACCAACTCTGTTTTCTACTTCTTCCATTCCTAAATACTCCCTCCGTCCGAAAATACTTGTCATCAAAATGGATAAAAAGAGATGTATCTAGAATTAAAATATGTCTAGATACATTTCCTTTTATCCATTTTGATGACAAATATTTCCGGACGGAGGGAGTATTTGTCTTTTTAGAGATTTCAACAAGTGACTATGACCGGACCTTACCAACATACTCAAAAAAGTAGTCCATAATTTTGATGTTACCCTCTTTTCTTGGCGGTGCAGTGCCATCTGGATACCTCATAAATAAATCAAGGACAAATCTGGCCCCTTCCTGAAAAGACATACGGAGCAAAATGAGTGAATCTACACTCTAAAATATGTCTACATACACATCCGTATGTGGTAGTCCATTTGAAATCTGAAAAAGACAAATATTTAGTAACGAATGGAGTATAAGAGTAGACATGGAGATATATCTCCAGCATGGTCTACAACAAAAATGTGATGGGCTGGTTAGCGCCGGATGCTTGCAACGCGATGACATGAGTTTGAATTCTGTCTTTTAACTTTAGATTTTATATTATATATTACTTACTTAATATATACTTCTTTCGCTACTGTACTGATAGTGGAACCCATAGAGTACTTAGAATACAAGATTAAGGATGGACTTGTTTCTTTTTAACTTTCTGTACGAAGCTGTAGCCACCCTGCAAGTCACATGTACATTGTACATGCAATTAACTTTTTATAGAGGGACAATCATACAGGCAACTAACTCAAATGGATTGGATGTCACTCTATTATTTCCAGCATAAGAGCATCTCCAACGCAGCCGGCAAATTTCCTCCCGCTTCCTTCCGCGGAGGACGACATAAAATGCGAGTGGCATACATTTTTACAAATCTAACCAACCAGATGAAATTCGTGCAAACACGGACTGATTTCATATAAGCATGAAGGATTTCGTATAAAAAAGCGGGATCTTCATATAAACATGATGGATTTCATTACATTTACATGAACTAAGCGGTGCCAATCCGGCTCTCTTGGTATAATTAATACTCCCTCCGTCCAGAAATACTTGTCCTAAGCCGCAAAAAAAAGGAAATACTTGTCCTAGAAATGGATGTATCTATACTTATTTTAGTTATAGATACATACAATTTATCCTTTCTTAGAACAAATATTTCCCGCCAGCTGCAGAGGGAGTACATAATCTAAATGGCCGCCCGCGGATCCCTTTGTCTTCCTCATCTTCGTCAGACACTTGCGGGGTCGACGAAGGTCCTCGGAAGAGACGAACCAGCAAAGGAACCACCTGAATGCGCAGTCGTCGCCTCAGCGGTGGCCTTCATGGGTCCCAAGTGGCGGCGGCCTCCCGTGTTCTACTTCTCCTCGATGATGGCGGTGGACACGGAGAAGTTGGCCACCGACTCGTCGCTCTCCACGCACCCGACTTCTGTCTTTGCCTACATGGCGATGCCGCAGGCATGGGAAGCGCGCCCACAGACACGGGAGGCGCGACCACCGCAGACACTGGTGGCACGGTAAGACACGGCGGTGACGACGCCCGTACCGGCGTGCTCGCTGCCGTGCTGGCGTGGAGCAACTCGCCACTCCTCATCGAGCTGAACTGGAGCGGCGAGTGGCTGAACCACGCGCCTCCTTGGGGCGGAAACTGGCTCCATCGGGCCAATCGAGGTTGGTGAAGCACCGAGCGGCCTCGCCCGTATCTGGAGGGCTCGGCGGGCCACCCAGCCGGGTAATATGCCGGAGAACGGCTCCTCGAAAGCCATCGGAAGAGTGGAGAAAATGGTGAAGCAGGAGATGGGGGAGCGGCGGAGGGGTGCGATTCTTGTCCGCTATCTGTGTGGCCTCGTGTAAATAGAGGGCGGACGGTAGGAGCTTGGCCGGCGTCTGGCCTCATTTAAACTGAGGGCGGACGGGAGGAGCTTGGCTGGTGTTGCATTTAATTCTGGCCCGCTCATGAACGGACGTGTGGCCGGAGTAGGATTCTCGGTTTACATGCGGGTTTAACGGAGGGTTTTAATGGAGGCGTCGGGCGTGCAGCGGGCGGTGTAGTACTATTTGATTTGACAGCAGTAATGAGCCGTCAAATCACAAAGGCCCTTGCCTCTCGTGAAACCAACAGAGCTAGACTGCCCTGCCCTCTAGCCTTTTAAAAAATGTATATACTCCACTTTTCTACAGTAGTGGTATCGATGGATTGCGCCATGGAGAAAAACTTGAAATTAAAAAAAGGTGGTACATATAGAGAGTGCTCGTAGCCAAATTATGCATATAGTACTATCAAAAAGGCTAGTCACAATAATGGTGTCCAGCACAAGTGCACAACCCACCCCTCAAATAAAACTAAGCACCCGGGAATTCTTTGACAAAACTAAGCACCCTAAAATTCTTTGACAACTAAACTGCTGGCTATATGATGTTGGCCATATATATTGTACGTATATAATGTGAAGAAACGAGTGGTAGTACTATACCAACTAAAAGATAAAATGTAAGAAATACTAGTATGTACGTACTGAAGAGTTGAAGTAACAAGAAGAAACATAACATAGTTTTGCTGGGGCCTCAGCACAACACACCCCTCAAATTAAATTAAGCACACCTGAAATTAAACTTTGCAACTATTCCGGTAGACACTGCATTAGAACCACCATGAGCAACGACACTGCCACCTTACTCGGAGTCCTCCTCCACGTCCTCGACTTCGTCCTTGTCCCTCTTCCTCTTGGCCAATACTTCTTTGCTTGAACCGCACACTTGGCTCTTGCTCTTCATCCAACCCTTGTAGATACTGAAATAAAGGTAGCCATCCATTGCAGTGTAGTGGATGTGGTCTATATCTAGTACATTCCGCTGCCGTGCATAACGATGAAACGTGTATGGAGGTTTCTCCAGTTTATCGTACGAAGGATAAACCATGGCTCCTGCCAGGGTCAGCATTGAAGGCTGACGAGAGGACACCAGCCGATTCTTCTGGAGGTCGAAGGGGTTGCCTACAACGAGGCCTATCCGACCCAGGACTTCTTTCTCATTCGTAAAGTCTACAGTGACAAATTTGACTAGGTTGCTCTCGAGGAAGTTCTTAAAATCCAGGCATTCAACGTCGGCATGGCATATGTGGTAGACCAAGCATAAGTCATGCACGCAAACCTGGATCACGGCGGGCTTCTTCCTCTCTTCGTCCTTTAGATCCTTCTCTCGTCCCAGGATTGTGGTGTACTCAACATCTAGCCCAGCGACCCACTCATCATCCGAGTTTTCGAACATGCGTCTAAAGCGAGAAAGGCATCCTTTCACCGTCGCGGAAGAACGGGTGTAGATGACGTCGAACTCATCACCGGTGATGGTTCTAACCTTGTACTCACCGTCGATCATGGAGATTTGGGACGCCATGGATTTGGGAGGAGGGTTAGGATTAGTGGAACTGCCGTAATGTGAAAGGCCGGGACGACTAGGAGTGAACCATCGTAGTATTAAAGGACGTGCGAGGATGAGTAGGAGCGAACAGCTAGCGTGCGAATGACAGGGTAGTGGCTTTCCATTCTCCCATGATACGGGCTTCCAAGAGCCCTTGGATCTGAGATCGAACGGTTGCATGGCGTGATTCTAGACCTATGGGTGAATATCCTATCCTGGAGGGTTATTCTGTAACTTTTTGGCAACTTAGCATGCGACCATTTGATCTCAGATCCAAGGGCCGCCAGCAGCCCGTATCATGGTCGTGCCTACCACGACAGTCGCGTCGCTCGCGCGGTCTTGGAGATTTAACACGATGTGTTAGGCTATTTGATGTTGGCATGTCATACATAGTCATCACTTAGTCACTCATACTACAACAAGGATAGCTATAAGGTTGGCTATAAGTGTATTTTTTTTACTTCTCTCTATCTCTTTCTTCGTACTCCCTCCGTCCCAAAATATAAGAATGTTTTTGGCACTAGTGTAGTGCCAAAAACATTCTTATATTATGGGACACAGGGAGTACTAGTATTTATTGCATTTGCCAATGAGTGACCTCTTCCAATGAAATGGTGTGCTTATTATTTTTTTTGCTAAGTTTGCTTCATTTAATTAGCTATAGACTCAAAATTGTCTTTTCACCTAGGTACACGCGCTTAGCACCGTTTCTTCCTTGGGTCACCAAACTAGTCTCTCTCTTCTTGATTAACTTGCCACATCAGACTTTATGCCTATGTGGCAAGCTTAGCACCTGTAGGAGCAAGTAAATACAATAGTGTGCTTTACATGGCATTTTTGCATATGTGGAGGAAAGAGAGGCAAGGAAAAAGTGGAGAAGTGGGCTCTCATGCAAGAGCCAGCCTATACTACATGGTGGAGCATTGGGAGAGGCACCTGTATGGAGGTGGTCAGGAATCGAGAGACTCATGCCGGTCGTAGCACCGCATTTATATGATAATGGCAAGTCAAATCACGGGGCCCCGTCAGTCCAACAGTAACTCGTTGTCAAATCACACCGCCCTACGTTTGCAGCAGCCTACTCCCTCATCTTCTCGCGTCTCTTATCGAACCGACTAGGCGGAACTGCCCCGCCTACCGCGCAGGAAAAGCCCGCGCAGTATACTCCCTCTTTCTAGGTGACCAAGGTGGAGAGGAAAACGAGAGAACTTGATGTTTATTTGCTAAGGCTGGTTGTAATGGTAGTATCATAGCTATATCATGCATGCCAACTAGGCAATTTTGATGAGGTGTCATAGAATTAAATGAAGAAAGAGAGAGAATTGAGTACTATGTGTCATACATGGCAATAAATAAAGTACTACATGATACTAATATATGATACTAAGTATTATTAATACAGTTTTGCTAGGACTCATCTAGATGAGATATAATTTGGTCTCATTCATCTTTTATAGCCATTGGATGTGATGCTATAAGATGCATGTGCGCTGACGTGGGTTGTATTTGTTCTTGTTTTCAAAGTGAATGAGACCAAATTATATCTCATCTAGGTGAGTTCTAGGTACTCCCTTATTAATATCATTGCATGCAACGAACTGACCACTGCATGTCATGTTTGATAGTCTCAAGTCATTAAAAGCATACAAGCCCCACATCTCTTATTGGTTGATTCCTCTATTTATGTCAAAAAATAAGAAACAACATGAGAGTTAATGCACCACACCTATGTGTTTACTATTTGGTTTTCGTAAGATGACTTAATACTCACCTAGACGGAGGGAGTATTCGATTTGACAGCGGGCGGCGCAGTTCTCGATACGGCTTTAATGCAGACGAGAGAGGGAGTAGCGGTTCCCAAAATGTTGAACGGCCAATGCATCCTCCTTCAATTAATGCATGAGGGAAGTAATGGGAGGAGGTCCGGGAAAAGAGGCTGCACGATGTGAATGCAACGCAGTTTGCCCTCATTGCCCTCATATAAAGTCACCCCTCCATTCCAATGCATCTACCACACCGTACGCACCTAAGCATTTGCCTAAGCACCTACACTAAGTGCAAAAGAGCTCACTCCAGACCCATGGCAGCGATGCGCGTGAGCAGCCAGCAGCTGTGCCAGATGGTCCATGATGCTGGCCTGCGGCATGGCGCCGAGGATCGTCTCCAGACGGTGTTGGAGACCGGCTGGTGGATGGCCGCCGGCGATGCCAACTATGACTCTCAGTTGGACCAGATGATCGTTGCCACCAGCAACAAGTTCACCATCCTCAAGAAGCTCGCGGACGACATCGCCGTACTCCTCCAGCCCACGCGCCCGGGCTCCTCATTGCCTGCCACCCTAATCGGCATCCATGGTCAGAACCTCTTTCAAGCACTGGTGGCCCTGCGAGTTTGATGTATCCCATTTTATATCTTCGTATCCGAGAATCCACAAATTCTACCCCGCATTTTTGGCAAAATCTTTCGTCTTCGTTTTCAGCTCCGCTCGCTCGAGAATTGCCGACATTCTCGCTTCCGCTTCGTCGACCCCCGCTTTCGCGGTTGCTTCCCTCTAAGGCGGAACGCTCCCCTACCGATGCATTTTGATGGGCAGCCTGCTTTTCTATGTTATATAGACTTGCATGTAACTATTCAGGCAGCAAGAGTCCGACCTCAGGGTCCACCATAGAAAGGCATTCCTCATTCCCAGAATAGCATGCATACGGGATCATAGAGGAGACCTCTTTACCATTCTGTATAAATGGACTATTCTATTTGTATAGATATTGGTAGAGGGGCGTATCCAACCCTCTTTTATCCACTAGTTACTCCTCTTTAGTTTAAGAGTATAGAGCAGTTTGGTAGCTCATAAGGCTTAAATTAAAAATAAAAAAGATTTTTTTCTTACGTCGAGAAATATTTGTTTTTCAAGATAAACAGTGACTGCCCGCCGACGCCACGAAGAATGCCCACCTGTAGGTCGCTCGCCGCGAGGCGCCTTACCCTGCAAGAATTCGTCGACCTACACATCCACGTGTACGAGCAAATCGTGTATATAGGTATCTACAAGACCAGTGAGGACGCTACGACGTTGGCCTTCCTCAACCAGCTGGATGCCTTGGATGCCTTTGCTGAGAAGCACCTCGACCTCGCCACAAAAGTTGCCGCTTCTTAGCCGCCAGTCGGTGGCCGGCGCACTAAGTTGAGGAGGAGGAGGTCGTACGTTCATAGATGCATCTTTCTTCTTGCCTTCTAGGACCACCACTGCGATCACATCATTGTGGCCTTAATTCTTATTGTGCTATTGCATTCTAGTTCCAGTCAATACTGACATGTGCGATCCCTTTGCTTAATTATATGCATCACTGTAACTAGTACTCCATCCGTAAATTTATAAGTTGTGCTTACCTTTTCCATCAACTTCGTGCAACGCGCGGGCATCTTGCTAGAAACACTAGAATATGTCTATTGATTTGTTACTAGATTCGAGTACTGATAGACATCTTAGTCCATATAATTTTGTGCCCAAAAAGTTTAATTTGACTAATGTATGTATTTATTAGTCAGACTCACAAATAGTCCATATAGTTTTATGCCCAAGAAGTTTATTTCAACTAATGTGAGTATTTATTATTCATACTTTAAAATAGTTATTTTTTTGTCAACATTCATACTCATATCCCGTAAGTTATATATTAGCTAGGTATTAACCAACTCCGAGATTATAATAATAACCTTCCAAGAACAAAATTTACAAAATCATTAAACGGGAATTCATTGCCGTCTCTGACCTGCACAAGCCGATGGCACGTCGTGAGTCTAGCCACATGCCGCACCTGCCCCGCAATACCAAAGTCACAGGGTTGCTGTAACTACAGCCAATATTTATTAGAATTTCATGCCAAGCTAACCAAATAAAATAGACATACTAGAAAATCCAACAAAAAATCAAAACATCCAAACATTAAAGCACGTACCATAAATATTAATAGATCTACACCAATGTATCTCATTAATTTATTCTCATCCAAGACACGAGTAATCTAAATCCACTCAAATCAATCTTGATTACCTCAGATTTTCGTCTGCATAGCTTGCTTGGTTTCAGTTTTTTGTGCAACCTATAGTTTTCCTATGTTTTACAAGTTATACGGCTACTTTGTCCATTGATACAGTAATGCAGAACCAAATGAGTTCTAGAACGTTTTTGTTCAAACTATACTTACCTTTTTGTGCCAAGAAGAAAACATTGCCGCTTACACATTTATTGTTGTTTGTTTCCTAGGTCCTAAACCTAAATTTGTGCTATTTGACATTCCTCTATTATATAGAAAAGCCGAACAATTTTAATCTGCACCAAATAACCTTAATTTACTTTCTTGCTTGATTTTGCATCAGACCGAGTTAAGCGGAAGGGATAGCATGGTGACGAGGAGGACAATGGACAATGCTCAAGATAAGTCGCAAAGCTAAGCATTGTTTAGTTGTTGTTTTTTTTGAATTGTTAGCTGCACTGCTTACAAGAATTGTAGTTACTCTCAGCCATTGAAATATATGTCAACACCTACCGATGCATAATTCTTCTTTGCGCAGTTTTTAGGTTCTCTACAGCGAGATGTTACACCTAATATTTTATCCTGATGTAAAAGCCATGCAAAAAATGGATACATCGCTTACAAGTGTTTTGAAAGTCATCAAAGAAGAATTTTCAGGTTAGCAAGAGGCCAGCCACTTACCTTTACTTCCACTTACCAATATTGTGCTTGTAGACCATTGTACGTAATACTGAGGATCGTCCGATCAACTCCGGCCAGAGACGTCACAACCTACAGTATTAACTCCGTCTAGCGACAACACCTCCAGCAGGTATCATCTTTTGCACAAAATCAAGCCATTTGCATGATTCACTATATGCTAGATTGATGAATGGATCAATGGATAAACAATACTTGATCAATAAATCTTTCCAAAATAGAAAAAATCCAATCTGTGCATTGCAGATTAATTAACATAACCACAAACTATCCCCATGCTTAGTACATACATACATGTAAGTTCTTTGCTATATATTTTTATTTTTATTGCGAAATAGTTCTTTGCTATATTACTTACTTTATTAGATACTAAAGTTTCTATTTCATTTTATATCAGAATGATGAACTGGCCATTGACCATTGACCAATTAATCAATGATACTTTAATTATATTCGATAAAGTGCTCATGTAGAGACTCTGAACAAAGATAGCCTAACCAATCACTATATATGTGCATGCCGAAATAATAAAAATATAATCTGTCTGTTTCCTTGACATACTTATATTTCCCTTGAGCTAATACTTCCGTTTTCATGGTTTCCTTAGAAAACAAAACAACTAAATATGCATACTTACTTACATATTATATTAGTTACTTGAATTATTAACATGCCAATTTCCCTTTTTAGGGCCTCAAGCAGTATGTCACGTACACTATTGAATTCATTAGCTACAGGCATTGGGACAAGAAAAATTAAGCTCAAGTTCAAGGCTCTGGGACAAAATCAACTTATCAACCAATGAGCTTATTAGCACTGATATGATTTTAACAGATAAGTATGTACAATTATTATGTAAATATATAGTTTGCTTTTTTATTACTTTTCATCATTCAAAGTTAAAGAGGACTCTACCTACATATTTAAGACCTTTGAAGTTTTGGGAGCATGAAATTATTTGACCATTGAGGGACAATCTAAAAATCAGTTTCCTTTTTGATATAACAATGAAGAAAGTTGACGAAAGAGTTTCAAATTTTATTTTGGGCTACTACTTGAAAGTTGTTGATGGAGATACCTTAGAGAGTAGGGTAAATATTGGTAAAAGAGTGTTCAGGTATGTAAATCCATATTTCATGTAACGAGGTGGCTGAAAATGTGGATCTACGGTGAGCATACACTACATCATGCATATTAGGTACACACTTAAACTCAAGGTAAGCGATGAGATGGCAACAGAACATTTATCAAGTTTAATGAGGCAGCGCGAAGACATTTAGGCATCATATGTGCATCTACCTTGCTAGAACAACATGATGGATTCACGAACACAATCCCAACTGTTATTCAAGACCTTAACTACTGATGTTAACTTCAGGTATTTGCAAGAGTACATGTAGAATTTTAACGTGAGCTACATTTTAAGCCCGCCGGTAAGATTCAGATGGAAGGGGAGCCTTGGCGCAGTGGTAAAGCTGCTGCCTTGTGACCATGAGGTCACGGGTTCAAGTCCTGGAAACAACCTCTTACAGAAATGTAGGGGAAGGCTGCATACTATAGACCTAAAGTGGTCGGACCCTTCCCCGGACCCTGTGCAAGTGGGAGCTACATGCATCGAGCTGCCCCTTCGGTAAGATTCAGATGAAATACGTAAACGGAAGAATTGAAGAGGTATGCACATGTACTTTTATTATTTTCACAAATAGTTCACCGAAAGTAAAATGTGAGTATGTTCTTTACAAAGCATACTGGAAATTCAAGGAGCACAACATTCTTCAAATTTTTACAGTACAAACTATCCTAAAAAAACTGACTTAACTATGCTAACATGATATGGTAGGACGAATAGGGTCTACTACCATGCCGAAGTATTGCAAACATGCATCACCATTTGGTGGAAATAGTTCATTACTACCAAACATCGACATATATATTATGTGATATTTATTACAAAAGCTTACTATTTAGTGCAAACAAATAGTGAGAGCATCGGGAGATTGCTATATTTCACATGTATAATGTGATTAGACATGTTTTCATATTCAGTTACTTATCTTTTTTTTTCTTTGCAGAATATTAAAACTATAACTAATCACAAATGTATTAATTCTTTCTTAAGTTTGTTGAATATTAAGGCTTACCACTGCCAATGTCGGTCAAAAGCATGGAAAGAAGTGGAGGGGGCTTAAAAAACTTAAAACTGTGCCATAAGATGTAAGTAGTGATCTAAAACCTCTTGTAAAAGTTTACAGAGGGAGTATTTCTCAATAAAAGAAAACTCTCATCATTTAGTACCTTCACCATAGGTCAACTGAATGTACTAATTTGCATTTGTATGTCTTCTCAGACATATACTTACATTTTTTGCAATTTCACAAACTTATCAGTATCTACCTCATTCAACACTTAAAGAGCACTTAAACAAAAGAATCGTATGTTTTTCCAAAATTTGAAAGAAAAATGATGAAACATTTACCACTAACAGGCATTTTCTTAATAACATTATATAGATTGAATCGAAAAACATATCAAAATGTAAAGAAAAAGGGGAAAATATGACTCAAGAAAAGGATAATGGGGGGACCTGCAGGTCGGACTTTGAACTTCTAAGAATGTTGACGCTGTGGACGATGACGACGACGTGTCGGCTTTCTCGAGTGGGAATACCGTGTCTGGCTTGCGCACTTGGGGAAGACAACATCGCCAGCACCCTAATACTCAAGCTGGATCCAAGCGGGCTACGGGAGACAACGTACATGCCCAAATCAACTACACGGACGCCTAGAACACCGGCACCGTGCAGATCAATGATCACGCCTCCTCCTTGCTACACTTGATCCTTGGACCCTACTACTCTTCAATCGCCATTCAACATCCTAGGAGACCGAGGGGGCATACGAGAAGCCATACCAGCCGCCGTCGATGGACACACTGTTGAATCACCAGCTGCGGGGTCGCTGCAGGTGAGCACGAACAACCTCAAGGCAGCGAATCAAGAGAGCAACTTGATGGGAGCTAACTGGCAGCAGCAATTTTGGAGTGAGCAGAGAGATTAAGAAAAACAGAAAGGGGATCTGGCGAGAGGAACATGTCACCTGGGAAAGAAGAACTGAGAAGTTGGGGAAGACTACAGGATGTGGAAAGTGAAGAAATGGACTGGTGGGGCCCATTAAACTAATGACGTTTTGTACATGTAGTACTGTGAACACTATGGGAGCAATCTATGTAACGTGAAAATATAAGCCACCGTTTTTTTATACGATATAAGCCACTGTCCGTACTGCTGACTGCACGTGTCTTAATTAAATCCAATATATTCATGGACTTACCAAGAAAGTTTTCATGGATATTTATATTATATATAAATATAAACAAAATCATTTACACTACAAATACCACAAGAAATAATACATCAGTCTTGAATAGCGTTAGCAAATTTACCTATGAATACAGAAACAATGAAAACTATTAAACTTGTGTTCACATAAAAATAACTAAGCAAGGATACCATCATCTGAGAAATGATACAAATAAAATTTGAACAACGCGCCAATCATACAAAAGCGTTGGTACTCTATGCATAATTAGCAAGCAAATGATGTCGGGATAACAAATATATTACATATGAATGAAAACCCCCAAAATGCTGAAGATAAAAATATGATCACACGATGATTATATTTTGAAAATGTTAACACATTTGGTTCAAAATTTATTTAGACAAATCAAATATTATGTTGTCATCATTAAACTTTGTAAAATCCTAGCCCGCGCATCGAGCGGGCCACTTTGCTAGTTGCTAGTAAAAGGAACAGGCCTGCCGCGTTCGCGTCGCACCCCCACACGCCCGGGAATTGGGAGTACTCCACGGCCCGTCGGGCACGACACATAGCTTAGGGAAGGCGTGTTGCCTAGCATTTTCACTTTCATGTGAGACCGCCGTTGAGCAAACCGACTATTGGCAAACCGCACCCCGCCCGCCGCCGGTTGGAAAACAGAAACGAAGGGAAGATCTAGCTGTAGCACGGAAGCCAAGAAATTTGGTGTCAGATGGGGCTCGTTGATAGAGTAGGAGCATTCCGTACTAGTACTACTCCTACTAGTACCAAGTTTGTACTCCTAATACTATATTACTAGTACTACCACTATACAACTAGCAGGTACATGCACGGCACAACATCATAGGAACAAAAAACGGGAAGATCTTGTTTTGGGTGATTTATCTTTTTTTCAATCAATGTAGTATGAATAATATGATGTGGGGGGCACCCATGAAGCTTATGTGGCTTGGTTGCATGGCTACGAAAGGTTAGAGAACATCTATATCTATACCCCCTATGTAGTGTGTGAAAAACTTTGAAAGTTGGTCGTTGCATGAAGCCAATCCGACGGTACAAAGATGGCAAATCGGAGCACTACCGGCCGTTGGATATCATCCACCAGATTCTGCCACATGTATAATCTAGAAGACTCCATGGTTGAACTTAATTCATGACTAACTTTGCCACAGCTAAGCTTAGGCAAAGTTATTAGTTCTTCAAAATGAGAGCCACAAGTTGGCAAGCCTAAGGGAATCTTGCCACATTTTGTGTGTATGTCATGTGGGGCCTTAGTGTGGCTTGCCTAAGGTGTGGCTTGAACCAAACACTCACCTAAGTTAATCAAACTTGCCTAACCTTACGTGTGGCAATCTTTGGCAATCTTAGTGGTTGTTTAGTTCCTAGCCACACCTTGCCACACTTTACCACAACTAACCTTAGGCCAGTTTGACCAATCTAGATAGGTGTTTGGTTCTAGCCACACCTAAGGCAAAGATTTTTTTTATGAGCAGTGAGCCCCACATGTCATAAATTCCCTTAGGCAAGCCAAAGTGTGGCTAACAAAGGGTCTGTATGGTTCATGACTAACTTTGCCACAACTAAGCTTAGGCAAAGTGCAGCTGCCACAAAAAGTGTTGCTAACAAAATGGACACCACAAATGTGGCAAGATTTGGCAAGAAGTTGAGTCTAGACAAGTGGACCATGTAACTAGAAAAGTGTAAGTGCATCTAGTGCCACCCCTAGTTGGTTTTGGAGTATTGACGACAAAGTTGGTTGAGGGACTAATGCGTTTGTGAGAATTGCAGGATAACGCAGGTAGTGTCCCTCATTGATTCGGTTTACCTACCGGAGATGACCCCTAAAAATGTATGAAGACATTAAAGACAATGGTGGTATGAGAAGATATTCATATTGAAGACTATGACATGAGAAGACATTACGTGAAGACAATGGAGCGCGAAGACTGTGTGGTTTCATCGTTTCCTTTCTTCTTTGTTGAGTCATAGGAACCACCGTACTGTTAAGTGGGGTCCAAGTGAACTAAGTCAGAGTGACTGAAGTGATGCTCAACCCAAATCCTATGTCTTCGAGCGAAGACAATGAGAGCAAATCTTATCCAGAGTTGGATGAGTCAGCTTTGCTTGTAGCCTAAGTAAAGTTGCCGTGTGTGTTTGAAATCTGACCGTTTGAACACGTGTCAGTTCCTTAGTGACCTAGGGTCATTTTGGACAAATCAGGTCGGGTTGCCTGGTGGCTATAAATAGCCCACCCCCTACACCATAAATTGGCGGCTGCTCAGCGTTTGTATACGGCTTTTGTCGTTTGAGAGCAACCCACCTCGAAGCATTTGAGAGAGAGAAATCCTTACGAGGACAAAGCCCAAACACCCAGAGCCAAAGAGTGTTAGGCATCACTGAAGTCTTTCTGTCTGTGTGACCTGAAGACTTATTACACTTGAGGACTGTTTATCCTCCAGCCGGTTAGGCGTCGCGTTCTGAGCATCCAAGAGTCATTGTGGATTGCCGAGTGAACGAAGTCTGTGAAGGTTTGGAAGTCTCCCTTGAAGACTTACCAGAGTGATTGGGCGAGGACTAAGTGACCTTAGCTCAAGGGGAATAAGGTGAAGACACGGTCTTCTGAGTTAAATCTCAGCCTCCCTAACCAGACATACAGTTGTCACAGCAACTGGAACTGGTCCAACAAATCCTGTGTCCTCAACAAGCAACTAGTTCTATCTCTTCCCTCCTTTACTTTGAGTTTGTCTTCATGAAGTCATTGCTTATTGTTTTATCCGATTGACTTCATTGCTTGACTACTATTGTTGATTGACTTCATACTATCTTCCATCCTGATCGTACTACCTAGCTGCTATTAATCTTCAAACATTAATGCTATTGCATACTTGATTATGGCTTGCTTGTTGTAGCTTATCTTCCGGTGCATATCAATTAGGTTATTTCTATCGTTTGTCTTCGAAACTTCCATGTTTTGAAGACTTTCCTAAAAATCGCCTATTCACCCCCTCTAGTCGATATCTAGCACTTTCAATTGGTATCAGAGCAAGGTACTCCCTTGTTCTGTGTGATTCGGTTTAACCACCTGGAGTTTAGCTATGTTGACTGCAGGGATAATCAAGGTCTCCGCTGCTTGCCCCGTGTTCGATGGAACTGAATATCCCTACTGGAAGAATAAGATGCGCATGCATCTTGAAGCCATTGATGTCGACCTCTGGTATGTCGTCAAGAACGGCGTTCCCAAAACTGGTGAAGGTGTCACCCCCACTGATGTCAAGAAATTCATTCAACTGGACTCGACTGCAAAGAACATCATCTGTGGTCATCTGACCAAAGGACAGTATGGCCGTGTGAGTGCTCTGGAAACGTCAAAGCTAGTCTGGGACTGGTTGTCCAAGGTCAATGAAGGCGTCTCTACCCAGAGAGACCAGAGGATCAGTGTTCTTCGCAATCTCTTCAATCGCTTCAAGAGAAACGACAATGAAAATGTCCAGCTCACGTTTGATCGCCTCACCAACATCACAAATGAGCTTCAGGCTCTCGGCGCCACTGAGATCACCAAGCATGAAATTGTCAAGACACTGCTGAGATCACTTGACACCTCTTTTGACACCCTTGCCCTCATGATACAAGAACGTCCTGACTTCAAGACACTCGATCCGTCTGATATACTTGAGAGGCTCAACACACATGAGTTCCAGCTTTCTGAGAAAAGAGATATTTATGGCCCCAACTATGGCCGAACTCGTGCTTTGAAGGCAAAAGTTGTTTCCTCATCTAAAGAAGAAGAATCTGACTGCGGTTCTGACGATCCTGAAGACATTGGAAAGGAACTTGCCATGCTTGTGAAGAAGGTCCAGAGGTTCACCAAGAAGAAGGGCTTCAGAAAGTCTTCACGATCCAGCTCAAGAAATGATGAAGCTTCCACTCATGACAACAAGAAGAGAACCTGCCACAAATGCAAGAAACCTGGTCACTACATATCTGAGTGTCCACAGTGGGACAATGAGAAGAAGAAGAAGAAGAAGAACAAGGAATATGATTCTGATGACAAGAAGAAGAAGAAATCCTCAAAATCTTCTTCGAAGTCTTCATCATACAAGAAGAGCTCATTTGGCAAGGCTCGTGCTTTTGTTGGAAAGGAAATGGATTCAGAGGAGGAGTCTTCTTCGGAGGAGGCGGAGGTGGAGTCTGGTGAGGAGTCTGACCCTGGCGTTGCAAGTCTGGCTCTAGCCACAGCCTATGTCGCCAAGTCCATCTTCAACACTGAAGACAATGACGTCCACACCAATGCTGAAGCTAATGACAAAGACGATTCTTCTCCCACCTACTGCTTCATGGCACGTGGTGCCAAGGTAAAATCTCGCGATGCTTACTTTCAAACTTCAAGTGAAGATGACTCTGATTGTGAATCCAAACCCAGCTACAAAACACTTGCTAAAATTGCAACTGAACAACAAAGGGCTATGGAACATACTCAAAAACTGTTAGACAAAAGCGATGATCTGTTGGACACGGAAATGACACGTTCACAGTCCTTAGTAGAAGACATAAAAAATCTTCATGCTAAGTACCAAGAACTTGAAAATCTTCATGATACGCTCTCAACCACATATGAAAAGCTCTCCTATGATTATCTTCAAAGGAAGCAAGAGCTTGAGAAATTGAAAGTGACTCATGAAGATCTTCAAGCAGAGAATGAGTCACTTCGTGCTCAACAGATTAGTCCCGCTCAGGATGGATTCGAACCACCATGTTTAAAATGCATTGAGCGTGATAACGCTACATCTGTTGCTGAATGTTCCACTGCTGCTGCTGTTTCATTGTCTTCAACTACTGATGTGGTTACTAACCCCTCCGCGGAGGATACCACTAGTATTGCTGATGAAAATGCTAGGTTGAAGACATTGCTTGAAACCGGGATGTACAAAAGTTTGAAGGGACATCAGACTCTCTGCGATGTCCTCAAAAAGCAGATTCTGAACCGAAACCCTAGGAAAGATGGTGTTGGGTTCGAGAGGAAAATGAATGCTAATGGTTCCTACTGGAAGCCTGAGCAGTATCCCAAAACCACATGGGTTGCTGCAAAGGAACCTTCAGTGGATCCATCCACTTTATATGGATTTACCTGTGCTAATCCTATTATTATTGATGAATCCTTTGATGCAAACTATAAACTGTTCAAAAATCAGAATGGTGAAGTGTTTGCCAGGTATATTGGTACTAACTGCAGGAATGGACCTCCTATGAAGAAGATCTGGGTACCCAAAAGCTGCCTTGAGAATCTTCCAGTGAATGTCATCATGACACCACCAGTGAAGAAGACAAACCCCAGACCAAAGGCATCATATGGTCCATGGCTACTTGCGAACACATGACTCACTTGAGTCACCCTAACGCCAATGTTTTGCAGGGAAATCATACTCAGACTCATGAATATGAGCGTGTGTCTTCAAATCGATATGTTCATAGAAATAAGAACTTCTCTGCTTATTCACATGAGTACCATTCATCTCCTGCAAGGCTATTTGCTAGGGCTTCAAAGCCGAAATTCTCAGATGCTGCACTTAGACTCATTGCTTCTAAGCCACCCCTGAAAATGTGGGTGGTGAAGAAGAACTAACTCTCTTTTGCAGAATGTGGTCTCCAGCCAGCAATCAATGGCGTCCGATATAATTGCTGGGGACCTAAAACATAAAGGGACGCATGATAAAATGACCTACTATGAATTCCACACATGAATCTCTTATCTATCATACTGTGTGCTAATCTTGATCTAAACTGTGATAATCCATGTGTGTGTAAAATGCTTATGCTTCACAACATACCTTGTGAAGCCTATCCTCCTAACTACACTGTAGGGCATGTCACCAAAAGCTTCAGAATGGATTATTGACAATGGATGCACTAATCATATGACTGGTGATCAAAGTCTTCTCATGGACTCAACCTTACGTCCATCCGACAAGAGTAAAATCACATTTGCTGACACTGGTAAAGGCAGAGTATTGGGTCTAGGTAGAGTTGCAATCTCAAGGGATCAACACATGGATAAAGTGATGCTTGTTGAATCGCTTGGATTCAACTTAATGTCTGTCTCAATGCTTTGTGACTTAAACATGATTGTGATATTTGGAAAATATCGTTGCCTTGTACTAATGGAATCTGACAAATCTCTAGTCTTTGAAGGGTATAGGAAAGGTGATCTATACATGGTAGATTTCTCAGCAGGTCCAAAACTTGCCGTATGTCTTCTTGCTAAAGCTTCAGAATGCTGGCTCTGGCATCGAAGGCTGGGGCACGCTGGCATGAGGAACTTGCATACTCTCGTCAAAAAGAAGCATGTCATAGGCATCGAAGGTGTCAAGTTCAAGAAAGATCATCTATGTGGTGCCTGCGAAGCTGGAAAGATGACAAGGGCCAAGCATCCCTCGAAGACAATCATGACAACATCTCAACCCTTCGAGCTGCTTCACATGGACTTATTTGGACCTACCCACTACTCCACCCTCACAACAACGGCGTGTCTCTATGGCTTCGTCATTGTTGATGACTACTCAAGATACACATGGGTGCACATAATTCTCTACAAGACTGAAGTACAAGATGTCTTCAGATGATTCGCCAATCAAGCAACGAACAACTGTGGTGTCAAGATCAAGCATATCAGAAGTGATAACGACACTGAATTCAAGAACACTGAGCTTGATCTTTATCTGGATACAATGGGAATCACTCATGAATTTTCTGCTCCATACACACCTCAGCAAAATGGCATTGTAGAGCGCAAGAACAGAACCCTCATCGAGATGGCTCGAACAATGCTTGACGAGTACAAGACACCAAGAAAGTTCTGGCCTGAAGCCATTGATACAGCTTGTCACATCATCAACCGTGTCTACATCCATAAGCTTCTGGGCAAAACATCCTATGAGCTCCTCACTGGCAAGAAGCCAAATGTCAGCTACTTCAGAGTCTTTGGTGCTAGATGTTGGATCAAGGATCCCCATCACAAGTCAAAATTTGAACCCAAAGCTCACGAAGGCTTCATGCTTGGCTATGGAAAGGATTCGCACTCTTACAGAGTCTTCAACCTCTTCCACTACAAAATTGTTGAAACAGTGGATGTGCGATTTGATGAAACCAATGGGTCACAAAGAGAAATTCTGCCAAGTACACTTGATGAAGCTCCTTCCTATGAATCTATCAAGTTGATGGGAACTGGTGAGATCATGCCCTCTGAAGCACAGCCTGAAGAGGAACTTATCATCTCTACACCAAATCAACCTGAAGACAATGCTCAGACCGAAGACAATTCTCCCAATGATGACAATGATCAGCCAGAGCAGAATCTTCGTCCTGTTCATCCTCGTGTTGCAAATGAAGTTCAAATAGAGAAGATTATTGACAGCATCAATGCACCTGGTCTGCTCACTCGCTCAAGAGCAACACAGCTAGCAAATTTCTGTGGGCATTTTTCATTTGTGTCAATATCAGAACCCAAGAAAGTTGCTGAAGCTTTTATGGAACCTGAATGGATTCAAGCCATGCAAGAAGAACTTCAACAGTTCAAGCTGAATAATGTTTGGGAACTTGTCAAGCGACCTGACCCTCGCAAGCATAACATTATTGGAACAAAGTGGATATATCGAAACAAGCAAGATGAGCATGGTCAAGTCATCAGAAACAAAGCTCGTCTTGTGGCTCAAGGATATACTCAAGTTGAAGGAATTGACTTCGATGAAACATTTGCTCCTGTTGCTAGGCTTGAAGCTATTCGCATACTGCTAGCCTATGCTAATCATCACAACATCTTGCTATATCAAATGGATGTAAAAGAGTGCATTTCTAAATGGCAAGATTGAAGAAGAAGTATATGTTGCACAACCACCTGGCTTTGAAGATCCAAAACATCCTGATATGGTGTACAAACTGAACAAAGCACTATATGGCCTCAAACAAGCTCCTCGTGCCTGGTATGATACAATCAAAGACTTCCTGAAGAGCAAAGGCTTCAAACCTGGATCTCTTGATCCCACACTCTTCACGAAGACATATGATGGTGAACTGTTTGTGTGCCAAATATATGTGGATGACATAATCTTCGGTTGCACCAACCAGAAGTACAGTGATGAGTTTGGGTACATGATGCAAGAGCAATATCAAATGTCCATGACGGGAGAGCTGAAGTTCTTCCTTGGTCTTCAAATTCGTCAGCAACGAAATGGCATCTTCATATCTCAAGAAAAATACCTCAAAGATTGTCTGAAGAAGTTTGGAATGGAAGACTGCAAAGGCTACACGATGCCAATGCCAGCCAAGCACCATCTTGGTCCCGACGACAATGGTAAAGAGTTCGATCAAAAGGTATACCACTCCATGATTGGTTCTTTGCTTTATTTATGTGCATCTAGGCCAGATATTATGCTTAGTGTTTGCATGTGTGCTCGATTCCAAGCGGCACCAAAGGAATTGCATCACTTAGCTGTGAAGCGAATTCTTCGATATTTGGCTTACACCCCAACACTAGGATTATGGTATCCAAAGGGCTCAAGGTTTGATCTGGTTGGATTCTCGGATGCTGATTATGCTGGTGACAGAGTGGATCGCAAGTCTACATCAGGCACATGTCATTTTCTTGGTCGATAACTTGTCTGTTGGTCTTCAAAGAAGCAGAACTGTGTGTCACTCTCAACTGCTGAATCTGAATACATTGCTGCTGGATCTTGTTGTGCTCAGCTTCTGTGGATGAAGCAAACTCTCAAGGACTATGGCATCGATCTGAAGCAAGTCCCTCTCTTCTGCGACAACGAAAGTGCCATCAAGATTGCCAACAATCCAGTCCAGCATTCGAAGACAAAGCACATTGAAATACGTCATCACTTTCTCAGAGATCATGTTATGAAGAAAGATATAGATATCATGCACGTCAACACTGAAGAGCAACTGGCAGATATCTTCACAAAGCCCTTGGACGAGAAAAGGTTTTGCAAGTTACGGTGTGAGCTAAATATTTTGGAATCCTCGAATGTCTTGTGATCAGGCACACATCCTAACACTTATGCATGTTGATGACTTAGATGTGCAACACACAAAGTAATGTATATCTTCAATCAATGAAGATTTACACTCTGAGTGTGAATACATTAACATGGAATTTGACTTCGGAGCCCCACGATAATTGTGCGCCGTGACTGGGTCTAATACTTCCTATACGGTGGGTAACGCCACCACCGAATTTCTCTGTTTGAAGTGTTTCACTCATGGCGTTATTTTTTTAAAGACTTCACATTTGGTTTGTCTTCAGTTTCTATTTATCCTCATGATTTTCTACGCTATGATGAGTTGATTGCATATATATATATACTAGCGTTCTGTCCTCTACAACATTCACTTATAGCTATGTCTTCAAGTTGAATCTTTTGAACTAAGTGAATGTGATCGGACCCTAATCTCTCTATGCTTACTGTCTCAAACTCTATCTGTCCAAATCATATGCATTCTAATGAAACTGTCGAATGTCTTCTCTGCATCCTTGTCAGCAGAAGACACAGAGACAAACATTAAGTCCTATTTAAATGATTCGTCTTTATTGTCTATATCCAGAGAAGCCGGCACAACTCTCCGACATGCCTGGCGGGCGTGGGAACGTGGGACAACTCTATGTATGCTGCATGCTTGCCACGTGTCCCACGGATGTGAACAGACAGGGGCACGTGAGTAATTGCACTGTGCAGCACAACTACTTATAAATACGTGTCCCCTGCGGTAAATAAATCTTTCTTCCACCTCTCCACTTCCGTCAAAACCCTAGCGCCACCGCTAGCTCGTGACGACGCCGGCGACGAAGCACTTAGCTGCCGCAACTTCTCCGACGCCGTCCTCACGCCGGCCGCGGACATCTTTCTCTCCGTCGTCGCTGTAGGTGTCCTCCGTCGCCAAGTTAGGGCACGATGGGCTGAACTGCTCGGTCTCTCATTCTTCCCATCTAGCAGTTCTTCGTGCGGTAATTATAACTCTATTTTTACCACCTTTTTGATCTTCATAGATTCATCCTACTTACCGAAAGTGGTTTCTGCCTACTAAATGTTAGATCTATTCTATCTGCATCTCATAATGCCTAGTCTATTCACTTAGATTTCCTATCTAGTTTGATTCCTCACTTGTACTTATTCACGGATTGGTACAAATCTGGAACCAACTCACCACATATAAGTGAACGTCTTCACATCATGAGGTCAATGTCTTCAAACTGATTTATCTTCAAAATCTTCTGAGAATGCATATGACCTCTTCCCCTTCCCTCGCATCTCTAATGCTGTCACAGGTACATGTCCGTGGGAGAATCCCTTGGTTCTTATAGTCTGCATTCATTTGCAGAATACTTAAAGCATCATATCAATTCTCCTGAAGCCAGTTCCTGCTTGACCAGCAAGCGTAAATCTCTGAAGCCTCTGAACGTATTGAAGCCATTTAGCTTGAAGTTCATGGCTGCAGAAAAATCAGCAAGGAAGGGTGGCAGACAGCGCAGAGGAGGAACATCCAAAGATCTGCCTGATGACCTAGCAGAACTGTACAAGACAGACCCTGAAGAGACTTATTATCAGCGCAAGACACGAATCCAATGGATTCGACGCTATTGGGCTGAAGAATGGTTCAAGTACAAGTTCGTCACCAAGGAATATGCAGAGAAAAATGCTATCAAGAGTCCTTGGGGCGATATTCTCTATCGAGGCCTTCAACCCAAGAACAGAGCTGAAGCCATTGCGCAAGAATTCTATCCTTGCATGGTCCGTGGGCCACAGCCTGAAGAAGCCGACCCATCATCATTGCTCTGGTGTCGCGACGACAATCTCTTCAAGCGCAACTTCCAGTTTGTTGTGTCTTCAGCAAAGGAAAACAAGAAGTCATGGGGATTAGACTTCAATCCTGGTCCCTCTGCTCCCCGTGAGGATGGCACTCGTGAAGCTGAAGAAAATAGAATTTGCCCCTTTGCAAACCTTGATGGCCTCATCTCCTACATCTTGGTACAAGGTGCCAAAGTGGATCATTCTGACAATGAGGCTGATTCCGATGAAGCCCCAGCTCCTCCTTCGAAGCCAAAGAAGCAAAAGAAGCTAAAGGCTTCTAAACCCGTACCACCAAAAGCTTCTCGTGCGAAGCCATTGGCCACTGCACCTCCTGAAGCCAGTGTGCAGTCTAAAGATCAATCCCGTATCTCCAAGAAGACGGAGAAGAAAAAGCAACTTGTCAGGCATGTTGATCAAGCCCTGACTCCTGCCGCTATTCTGCGCGACGATCCCATTGATCTGTCAAGTGATGAAGATCTTGCAGATGATGCTCTTGAGCAGCTGATAAAGAGCAAGGAAGAAGCAGAAATCTTCAACAACTTGCCTCTCTTTGATGTGGCCATCATCCACAACTTCATTGAGGAATGGTTCGACACCCCCAATGTTAGCTTTGACGATTTACAGCTTCCCATTGGCCGCAGTGTCGCCTTCAATGGCGCCATTGCTTCAGAGCTAGCTCTTGCTCAGCGAATCGTTGAGCTCAAGAACAAGATTGATTTTGAGAAGGCTCAATTCAAGAAGCATGTGGCCAAGCTTAGTGTTCAAGACATCAGAAACTTCAAGGTCATGCTGCATGAGCTTAGAGAAGCTTTTCAGGAGAAGCACCAAGAAGCTCAAGGCTCTCACGAGCGTATGAAGAGTTTGGCTGATAAGTGTGTGCTTGCCTACAATGAGGCTGAGAAGCGCAAGTCACTTGGCCGTCCTGGCATTGACCCCAGAATGGCTGCAAAGAAAGAGGAAGAATATCGAAGCCAAAGGTCACCACAACCGCTTCTGAACATAAGAAAATGAGGGCTGGAGAGGCAGAAGCTCGAAAGAGGAAGAATACCGAAGCCTCTGATGCCGCTCCCTCCAAGAAGAAGCGCAAGACCAAGAAAAATCGGGCTGCTCCCATAGAGCCCCTTTTTGTTGAACCCATCTCAGTGATTCATCCTGCATCTGCATCCCAAGAACTTCACATGACTGTGCATGAGCCTGCTTCCACAGAGGCTCCTGAAGCTGAAGATATTCCAGCAGCTGAACCCACCGCTGCTGAAGACATTGGTCATCATGACAATGTTGAAGATGATGAAGTTCTTCCTCAGATCGAATACAATGTGGTATCATCGCCTGTTCGTACGAACATCGAACTCATCAGCATTGATCGTCCTCTGATGCCAATTGCACAGGATGATTCATGGGCTGATCGCCTGCAAGAACAAGACTCCCCCAGTACTCCCCTACAACAACAACAAGCTACCCCCAACGTGCAAGAAGAGGATGAAGACGTTCAGGCTCAGCCAACTCCATCTCCTAAAGTGAAGCCAGCTCTTCGCAGGCTTCGTAGAGGACAAAGGCCTGAAGTCCCTCTGTCGAGCGTTCCAGAAGGAGAAGTGCAACGGTCACCTATTGCACGGCAAGTACTTTCTGAACCTGCTCCAACTATGAATGTCTCCGAGTCTGAAGCACATGCTGCTGAAGACATTCCGGCTGCATCAGCCGAAGAAAATCAAGAAGAAGTGCGTGTACCAACCCCCCAGTGATTGAAGAAGAAGCAGTTCATGATCAAAACGTGTCTGTGCCCGACCCTCCTCTTCGTCAAGAGGAGGCTGAAAATGTTGAGGCTGCCACCACCAACGTCAACACAGCCAGTGACGTAGTCATGGCTGATGCTAATGTGGAGCCTACACTAACTGTGCCTGAAGCAAATGTGGCTACTGAACCTGAAGTCAATGAGGATGCTGCACCCGAAGCCAATGAGGATGCTGCACCTGAAGCAAACATGACAACTGCTCCCGAAGCACCTGTCGTGCAGCCTGCCTCCGATGTTGCCCCTGCTCCTGTTCCGCCTCCAAGGCCTCACACAATTGAGCAAGCATACAGTCATGGTCAGCTCACTACTGTCCGATGGCCCGTTCTGGTGCCTCCACCCTCTTCCTCAGGACCGCAATTTGACTATCATATTGAGCATAGGCCTCAAGTGTAGAAGCCAAAGCCCAGGTTGCCAAGGTTTCCAGGTACTTCCAACTCCCCCAGGTCCTTCAATGCTAATGGCTTCAAAAGCCACAATACCTTCTTTGACAGCGCCAAGAACCCCTACTCCAAGCCAAGAATATCATCAGATAGGTTCTGTAGCTATCAACAGAGAAGCTATTACTCATGCGTGTTATATGATCAAGGGCGCATTTTCCCTCATATGCGCCTTGACACTGAAGCCATTGCTGGACTGCCATGCTTAGAAGAAGCACTTGATTGCTTTCGAGATGCTGGTCTGCTCCACTTTATGATAGACAAAGAACATTGGAATGAAGAGCTATTGCTTCAATTCTATGCCACTCTGCACATTCGCGGCTACAACAGAGACATCAAGACATGGGTTCTCGAGTGGATGACTGGAAATGTTCATCATGAAGCCAAAGCTATGGACATCATCGAGCTTACAGGGCTAGCCACTCCTGGAGAACTGTATGAACCTGACTGTCAGCTACACCGCAATGCTGTAGAGAGCATCTTTCATAAGCTAGAACCCAATATGAGCCAGATGCTGAGTATGATGAAGCCTTTGCCAATTGACGCTGAATATCCCACACATTTCTTTGTTGAAGACCTTGAGTATCTGCCTCGAACCATATATCACATCATCAGGCGAACTCTATGGCCAGTCAAGGGACACTCATCAACGACCAAGCTTGAAGGAACTATGAAGACTTTGGTCTTCTATATTCTCAATGGCATCAGCTTCAACACTCAGGAATTCTTCATAAGACAACTTGCTGCCTCCGGTTCTGATCTCTTTGGTTTGAAGTTTTATGCTCCATGGGTCATGCGCCTTATCAAGCGCCACTCTACTGTCAACTATCAACCCTCTGCTCGCAATCATATAATATTTCTACCAGAAGTTGATATGTCAGTTGATGCTATATATTCTGACCCTGCCAAGATGCCTCTTTGTCTTCAGAACATCGAGCACCAAAGCTTCACTCAGCCTATTGAAGGTGTTCAAGCAGCAACACGAATCTATCCATGGAGCGCGAAGACTGTGTGGTTTCGTCGTTTCCTTTCTTCTTTGTTGAGTCATAGGAACCACCGTACTGTTAAGTGGGGTCCAAGTGAACTAAGTCAGAGTGACTGAAGTGATGCTCAACCCAAATCCTATGTCTTCGAGCGAAGACAATGAGAGCAAATCTTATCCAGAGTTGGATGAGTTAGCTTTGCTTGTAGCCCAAGTAAAGTTGCCATGTGTGTTTGAAATATGACCGTTGGAACACGTGTCAGTTCCTTAGTGACCCAGGGTCATTTTGGACAAATCAGGTCGGGTTGCCTGGTGGCTATAAATAGCCCACCCCCTACACCATAAATTGGCAGCTGCTCAGAGTTTGTATACGGCTTTTGTCGTTTGAGAGCAACCCACCTCGAAGCATTTGAGAGAGAGAAATCCTTGCGAGGACAAAGCCCAAACACCCAGAGCCAAAGAGTGTTAGGCATCACTGAAGTCTTTCTGTCTGTGTGATCTGAAGACTTATTACACTTGAGGACTGTGTATCCTCCAGCCGGTTAGGCGTCGCGTTCTGAGCATCCAAGAGTCATTGTGGATTGCCGAGTGAACAAAGTCTGTGAAGGTTTGGAAGTCTCCCTTGAAGACTTACCAGAGTGATTGGGCGAGGACTAAGTGACCTTAGCTCAAGGGGAATAAGGTGAAGACACGGTCTTCTGAGTTAAATCTCAGCCTCCCTAACCAGACGTACAGTTGTCACAGCAACTGGAACTGGTCCAACAAATCCTGTGTCCTCAACAAGCAACTGGTTCTATCTCTTCCCTCCTTTACTTTGAGTTTGTCTTCATGAAGTCATTGCTTATTGTTTTATCCGATTGACTTCATTGCTTGACTACTATTGTTGATTGGCTTCATACTATCTTCCATCCTGATCCTACTACCTAGCTGCTATTAATCTTCAAACATTAATGCTATTGCATACTTGATTATGGCTTGCTTGTTGTAGTTTATCTTCCGCTGCATATCAATTAGGTTATTTCTATCGTTTGTCTTTGAAACTTCCATGTTTTGAAGACTTTCCTAAAAATCGCCTATTCACCCCCCTCTAGTCGATAACTATCACTTTCAAAAAGTATGGCAAGCCACAAGTGTGACAATGAACCAAACACATGCCTACGATATTGTGGCACGCCTAAGCTTAGGCGTGGCAACCTTAGGCTGCAAACCAAACAGGCACAAAGCAACTCAACTAAGGCAAGTGTGGCAAGTGTGGCAAAATGTCGGCATTCAGGGAACGGGGGTCCCCAGACTTGCCTGCATGTGGCCTGTGGCGTGGCTCAAGGGTTGGCCCAGTACGGCCCATCTTCATCAACTCAAGCTCAAGACCCTCGCGAGGGGCCAAGCCTCACGAGGCGGACGAGGCAAGGCTTCCTCAGGAACGGCCTTACCAGGCAGGCTCGCGAGGAGGCGGATAGATCAAGGCAGGGGTACCTCGCGAGGTGCTCGTGATGCAAGCCATGACGATTGAGACCAGGCGGGAGCCAGGCGGGTGCCGGCCTGCGCAATGTCATTGTTTCCTCTTTGGTGCAAAGGGGGCAAGCGCAGGCGCGGAGTACCGAGGCATCAAGCAAAGGTTACCACTTCAGTGCAACGAGACCAAGACCAGCAGAGCGGCAGGACGGAGGTCACTGTGGAGCCCAAGACAGCATCATTGCCAGGGCCTTCGGCAGTCGAAGACCAACTTTAGTCAGGATAACTTGTACTAGATGTTCCCCTTCAAAATGGTTGTTGTTGGCGCCCTTCCCGCTCAATATTTGGGAAGAGGACCAGGGCCTCTATATATAGAGATAACCACCACAGTAGAGGGGATCGAGTTCTCATCAGATCCAGAGGCGATCGAACTCACCCAAGTAGTTCACTGCACTAGCCCAAGAACACCTCTCGCGAGGTTGTTCTTCCTTTGTACTGTTCATCATCAGCCCCAGAAGCAATCCACCACACCACACACTGGATTAGGGTATTACACCACAACGGTGGCCCGAACCAGTATAAACCTTGTGTCCCTCGTTGTGGGGACCCCGACTCATAAGTCGAGATCACCGAGTGCACATGTACAGTGATCCCAGAGATCAATGCTCACTGAACACACAGAAGCTGAATAACAAGAGTCTTACATCCATACATACCATCTTACACAAATTATGACCATTATGGTCAAGTCTTACATAGATAAAGCCACAGGGGCTGAATACCAAATAAACTTAAGTAGCGGAAATCTTCGTCGATAAGTAGAACCCATGCCATCTGCCTTAACCCTACAGGCATTCTGACTGGGAAACGTCCTATTTCGCATGTTCGTCTCCAAAGAACTCTTCTTCGAACTCCTGTTCGTTCATGCCTGGCCAATTAAATAACCAGTGGCAAGCCAATGAGTACTTTGAATGTACTCGCAAGCAACCCATGTTTTGGTCCAAGATGTAATAATACATGATATAGGTAAATTTTTGCAGAAAGCTAGTTTTGAGTGCAATGACATGTTCAACAACTTGTAAGACATGCAGCAGGAGAATTCAAGTAACCATGAGGACAGGTTACAGATATCAACATAAATAGAGTTGGCATCAACCCAACTCAATCATGTCAAGTCCCTTGACTTGACCCAAGTAGTTCTCCCAATTATCCAAACACACACACTGGTTTGTGAAGCTCTGGACGTAGTTTAAGCAGCACCGCCCAACTGTCCCTGACCGTGGACACGGCTATTCGAATAGTTTTACACTCTGCAGAGGTTGCACACTTTACCCACAAGATCCGGGGAACTTCCGTGTCATCCATGACCCGCGATACCTCAAGTACCCAGGGTAAGCACCCGATCACTATCTTTCCCTAGACGACACTAACAAGGAGTCCACTCGTTGTTCCGTATCCTCATGATGTACATCATACGAGACTCACTCGAGATCGTAACATCCGAGAGGGGACACAACGGTGTATCCGGTGCCCTGTGAAAATAGTCATGGCCGCCCTACCTGGCACGACCCCGTCCCTAGAGAGAGCACCAACTCTCCCCCATCACTAGTAATGCGGTCTCCAAGCTAGTATCGGCCTAGGTAATCAATAATGCCCTTTCCCATACAAGGGTAGAGTGGTTGCGCATGTAAGGTTGGGACAGTCGACAAATCTTAAATCTAATCCGTTTTCGAAAACAACATGCACTTGCCTCGGTACACCACTTCGTCATTAAGTGGTTACCCATCTCATCATCTCCCTTGGGCATAAGTGGCACCCAACGGGGTTTTCGAAAAGTCTTTTGAAAATACTTTGTCTCCTATATCATGCATATACCCGTCCCTTTTTGCGTAGCGTCTACTTTAGCATCCTATCTACTCCCACCGGCATAACCCTCATAAGAAGGTAGGGTCATGCACAATGCAAGTATCAACGAGGAAGTACGGTGGCAATCCATCAAAGTGGTTACCACCTCATCATGATTCCGTTGCAACAAAAATATGTTACTATATGACATGCATAAAAAGGGTTTCATAGACATGGTCAAAGGGCTGCTTTCTTGTCTCAACAAAGTCTTCTGGGTCTTCAAAGTCTTCTGGTCCAACTCCTTCGTCAGCAACGCAACCTATCGTCGCAAAATAATAACGAGAAAAATAAGGCAATAATAAAACAGAAAAACCAAAGTGCTCAGAAAAATGTCAGCTCATTTTTGTTAAATACTAGGGTGAAAACTAAGAAGGGGAAAATTCCTAGTTTTGGATTTGGAGTAGCAGAATAGGAGAAATGGATTTACAAAGGTATATTTAAATGCTTAAAATCACATTTAAATATTTACAGTGAAGAAATGGTTGTTGGATTTGAATGAAAGTTGCACCATTAAATAGGTTGCGATACTTTAGGAATTTAGGAGTTGGAATTAATTTATTTGGACAAATATTTTATCCTGTGGAATTTTTGGAAAAGTGATAGAAAAAGAAAAGGAAAAAGGCCACTGTGCAACTGGGCCAAAACAGCCGCAGTGCACAGGCCCAGAGGCGATTCGGCCCAGGCGAGCCGAGCGGCGCGCGCGCGCCAGGTTTGAACCTGACGAGCGGGGCCCAGGCCCCAGTGAGAGAGAGGGAGGCGAGGGAGAAGAGAGGCTGACAGGCGGGGCCCGCTTGTCATCCCTAACCCCGAGTCCAGACGGCTGGCGAGATCACTGGCGACGATGCAGGGCACGGCGAGGTCGGGCGAGGGCACGGCTGGGCTCAGCGTCGTGTCGCCGTTCGGGTGAAGGTGGAACCGGTCGCCGGGGTGGCCTGGTTCGCCGGCGACGAGGTCTCGCGGCGGAGGAGCTTCGGGCGTTGTTGGTTCCGGCCGTTCCCGGCTGCAAAAGAAGCGGGGAAGAAAGGGGAAATGATCAGGGGTGCTTGGGGGTTCCAGATCGAGGCAGAGGAGGAGCGGGGGAGGCCTATACCTTGCGAACTCCGGCGAGCCGAAGCGGCGGAGCTCGAGCTCGATCTTGAGCTCGGGCGGCTCTGGAGAGGAACTGGGGGTGCAGGGGGATGATTTGGTGGTGCAGAGAGCGACTGGTGAGGAGAGGAGAGCTCGAGGAGGCCCTTAAATAGGCGGGTGATGGTCCACCGAGGTCCCATGCGCCGGCGAGCCTATTGTGGTAGAAGCGGGTCACGGGGGCTCATCGGGGCGTGTCTGAGGCGTTTGTGGGGTTGATCCAGGGCGAGGGGAGAGAAGAGAGGGAAAACAGGGGGCCAGGGCACCGCGCGTGTGAGCACGCTCACTGGTGCGCTCGGGCGGCCGGCGCACGTGCGAGCTGGGGGAGAGGAGGGAGAAGGAGGAGGGGGACCACACTGTGGCGTGTTGCGGACGTCGAGGAGCATCGTCGGGCGCGCTGGGGAGGCCCGAGGTGGCCGGATGTGCTTGGCAGGGGGCGGCTACAGTGCGGGAGCGCACTGTAGCGTGCTCCAAAGCGCCCAAATGGCCGGCATGGCCATTTTCTATGCAATGTGGGCACGGCCAAAGGAGTCTGGTAGCTCTAGGAGGGAGTAAAGAAGTAGGAGATGGCCTTGGATGCCCTGGGTGGCCAGTAGGAGAAGAGAGAGGTAGAAGAAGAGGGGGAAATGGGCTGTCCAGAGAGAGAAAGTGGGGTTTTACCCATCCAATAATTGAGCTGTGGGTTTGCCATTGTTACTGGAGGTGAAAGGGGACTAGGAGGGGTTGTGGTAAAAAGTGGAACTCATGGAGAGTAGTGGAAGAGCCCCAAACAGGGTTTTTAGTTAACAAGTAGAAGGTGTTTGATAATGGTTTGGGCCAGCAGATGATTTCCAAGTGCCATGAGACTCCACAGGGTGAAATGACACATATAATTAGGGCCTTCCACCAAGTTGGAGCTTATTTGGGCAAAGTTGTCAATGCAACTTTGTAAACCCTAGAAATTAGCAGAAATGAACTTGTGTAGATCTAGTTGAGCAAATCACTTCTCCTTGATGCACCACTTCGTGTAGTGGCCTCATTTGGTCATGTGCACATGCTCACCAAAGTTGGGGTCAAGGAGAGAAAGTTGGTAGTACAAAGTTGTTCAAATTTGATTCTGGTCAAAGAGGGTTTTGGGGCATTTTGGTGAACCAAAATGACTTTAATTGACATGAGGCTTTGCAAGGTGATAACAATATGCATTTGTGACTTGCTGGATTTTCCTTGGATTTTTATGAAAATATTTCCTGTAGAAATATTTCAAATCCTTGAAATGGGCAGAAATGGTTTTGGGAGGTTTTGTCCAGTATTTTGAACATGACCATGTGTTGAAACTCTTATATATGGGAAATATATGCCCACCGAGTTTCCCTGATTTTTGTCAAATATTGTTAAACAATAAAATAATTATTCCCTATTAAAGACCATTTCTAGCCTGAAGAAAAATCTTTTAAATAAAATAGGAAAATAACTTTTAAAATTATATTTTTGTGGTTTATGGGAATCCTATATCTAATAGGTTTCAAATATACCTTTTGAAATATTTTTCATACCCCAAATCAAGTACTTGCAGTGCAAACCTCCATTCAGGGGTTTTTGGAAAACTAATTTTTGAAAATACTATTTGGCCAAATTATTTTTGTAAGAAAATACTATATTGCACTATACACATGGCATGATCATTGGGCAGAAGTTTGGGGCAAAGAGATGAAGTACAAAAGGTGGAGTAGTTGACTTTAAAGAGCACTTGAAAATCCAGAGAGAAAACCAACTCCAAAATAAAAAGCCAAATAATGCAAAAGTTTTTGTTGGTCCAAATTTTTATGCTTTATTAATGCAATTGAAATGCTACAACATGCAGGGTGTGACAGACCTACCCCCCTTACAAGAATCTCGTCCCCGAGATTCCTAAACTAGGCTTTAAAGAGATACGGAAACTCGGATCTAAGGTAGTCTTCATGTTCCCAGGTGGCTTCTGCTTCAGTGTGATTGCTCCACTGGACCTTGAAGTACTTGATGGTGCGGCTTCGAGTGCATCGCTCAGGCTTATCCAAAATGCAGATGGGCCTCTCATGGTAAGTCAAATCAGGCTGAAGGTTAATGGCTTGGTGATAGACGTCCTTGTAAAGATCAGGCCTGTCTGGAACATGGAGACACTTCCGGAGTTGTGACACGTGGAATACGTTGTGCACATCGGATAGTTCAGGTGGCAGTTCCAACTGGTAAGCCACTTCTCCGCATCGTGCGGTGATCTCGAAGGGGCCGATAAATCTTGGTGCGAGCTTTCCCTTAACGTGGAAACGCTTGGTTCCCTTAAGAGGAGTTACTCGCAGGTATACATGGTCTCTGACTTGGAAGTCTACTTGTCGGCGACGAGTGTCAGCATAGCTCTTCTGCCTTGACTTGGCAGTCTTCAGTCGCTCTCTGACTAGCCGAACTTGCTCTTCTGCTTCACGGAGGATATCGGGCCCAAATACTAGTCCTTCTCCGGTCTCTGACCAATTGAGGGGCGTGCGGCATTTCCGTCCATATAACACCTCAAATGGTGTCATCTGAAGGCTTGACTGATAACTGTTGTTGTAGGAGAACTCGGCAAAAGGGAGGCAATCTTCCCACCTAGCTCCATATGCCAGGACACAGGCTCGGAGCATGTCTTCGAGTATCTGATTCACTCGTTCTGTCTGACCTCAGGTCTGTGGGTGGAAAGCAGTGCTGAAAGACAACTTGTGTGACGCCCCCGATTCAATCGTACACTAATCATGCACGCAAATGTGTAGGATCAAGATCAGGGACTCACGAGAAGATATCACAACACAACTCTAAAACATAAATAAGTCATACAAGCATCATAATACAAGCCAGGGGCCTCGAGGGCTCGAATACAAGTGCTCGATCATAGACGAGTCAGCGGAAGCAACAATATCTGAGTACAGACATAGGTTAAACAAGTTGCCATAAGATGGCTAGCACAAACTGGGATACAGATCGAAAGAGGCGCAGGCCTCCTGCCTGGGATCCTCCTAACTACTCTTGGTCGTCGTCAGCGGCCTGCACGTAGTAGTAGGCACCTCCAGTGTAGTAGGAATCATCATCGACGGTGGCGTCTGGCTCCAGGGCTCCAGCATCTGGTTGCAACAACCAGAAAGAAAGGAAAGGGGGAAAAGGGGGGAGAAAGCAACCGTGAGTACTCATCCAAAGTACTCGCAAGCAAGGAACTACACTACATATGCATGGGTATATGTGTAAGGAGGCCATATCAGTGGACTGAACTGCAGAATGCCAGAATAAGAGGGGGGTAGCTAGTCCTATCGAAGACTACGCTTCTGGCAGCCTCCGTCTTGCAGCATGTAGAAGAGAGTAGATTGAAGTCCTCCAAGTAGCATCTCCAAGTAGCATCTCCAGTAGCATCGCATAGCATAATCCTACCCGGCGATCCTCCCCTCATCGCCCTGTGGAAAAACGATCACCGGGTTGTCTGTGGAACTTGGAAGGGTGTGTTTTATTAAGTATCCGGTTTTAGTTGTCATAAGGTCAAGGTACAACTCCAAGTCGTCCTGTTACCGAAGATCACGGCTATTCGAATAGATTAACTTCCCTGCAGGGGGGCACCACATAACCCAACACGCTTGATCCCGTTTGGCCGAACACACTTTCCTGGGTCATGCCCGGCCTCGGAAGATCAACACGTCGCAGCCCCACCTAGGCACAACAGAGAGGTCAGCACGCCGGTCTAACTCCTATGGCGCAGGGGTCTGGGCCATCGCCCTTTGCACACCTGCACGTTGCGAATGCGGCCGGAAGCAGAACTAGCCCCCTTAGTACAAGTGCAGGCTTACGTTCCAATCCGACGCGCGCCACTCAGTCGCTGACGTCAAGAAGGCTTCGGCTGATACCACGACGCCGGGATACCCATAACTACTCCCGCGTAGATGGTTAGTGCGTATAGACCAAATGGCGAGACTCGGATCAAATACCAAGATCTCGTTAAGCGTGTTAAGTATCCGCGAACGCCGAACAGGGCCAGGCCCACCTGTCTCCTAGGTGGTCTCAACCTGCCCTGTCGCTCCGCCACAAAGTAACAGTCGGGGGCCGTCGGGAACCCAGGCCCACCTCTACCGGGATGGAGCCACCTGTCCTTTCAGCCCCCTCATCAGAATCACTTGCGGGTACTCATCGAGCTGACCCGACTTTAGTCACCATCTGTATAGTATGTATGTATAGTATATACCCATGATCACCTCCCGAGTGATCACGGCCCAATAGTATAGCAAGGCAGACTGACAAGAATGTAGGGCCAATGATGATAAACTAGCATCCTATACTAAGCATTTAGGATTGCGGGTAAGGTATCAATGACTGTAGCAACAATGACAGGCTATGCATCAGAATAGGATTAACGGAAAGCAGTAACATGCTACACTACTCTAATGCAAGCAATATAGAGGAGAATAGGCGATATCTGGTGATCAAGGGGGGGGGCTTGCCTGGTTGCTCAGACAAGAAGGAGGGGTCGTCAACTCCGTAGTCGTACTGGGTAGCAGCGGCGTCGGTCTCGGTGTCTAGCGAGAGAAGAGGGGGAAGAAACAATGAATACAATGCAAACATAAACATGACGATGCGTGACGTGACAATGAGCGGTGCTAGGTGTGCCCTAACGCGGTAGTAGGTGATACCGGCGAAGGGGGAAAACATCCGGGAAAGTATTCGTGTTTTCGGGCAGAGGAGCTGGAGGGGGAAAGTTGCGAGTTTGATATGTTAGGGGTTCATGGCGGACGAACGGGCTGCGTATCCGAGTTCGTCTCGTCGTTCTGAGCAACTTTCATATAGAAAGTATTTTCATCTGAGCTACGGTTTATTTTATATGATTTTCTAAAGTTTTAATCATTTTTAGAATTTATTTAATTATTTAATTCTAACATTATCCAGAATAGTGCATGCTGATGTCATCATGACGTCAGCATGAAGTCAGCAGTCAACAGGGAGTTGACTGGGTTAGTCTGACGTGTGGGTCCCGCATGTCACACTCTGTTTACTCTAATTAGGATTTAACTAATCTAATTACAGTTTAATTAATTCACAATTGTTAATTCGGTTAACTAAACAAGATTAATTAAGTTAACTAATTCACTAATTAATTATTAATTTTATTAATTCATTTTTATATTATTTCCTTTTTCTTTTCTTCTCTTTTTTTTCTAAACATTCTGGGGCCAGGCCCCACATGTCATAGGCCAGGGGCGGCTTAGCGGGCGCGCGAGTTACGGGCGCGCGGGCGCTGGGCCGTTTAGGCGCACGCCCAGGCTACCAGGGGGCGCTGGCTACGGCGGGGCGCCGGCCACGGCAGGGCGCCGGAGCAGCGGGCGGCGCCAGCAAAGGCAGGCGCG
>NC_041391.1:369959086-369966814 GCF_002162155.2 Triticum dicoccoides | reverse complement strand
TTTTGTATTTTCTCTTTTGTTTTGTTTTCTGTTTTCTTTTAACTTTTAACAGATTTTAGTTTTGTAAAATATTTTAGTAGTACCTAAATTAGCTCTACCAATTACACCACTGCCAAAAAGTTTACACCTCAAATAAAATGGTTTAAAATTTTATAATTAATAAAAGGCATTTAGCTAATTGTTTTTGCTACTGTTTTATTTAGTTTAGTGCATTTAATTATTTTATAAAAATGTGGCTTCTCCACCATAATTACCTAGGCAATATTTTGTTCACTCCGAACATTTTAGTTTTAATAATTGAAAACTTTTATTGTTTGACCGATTTTGAATTTGAATTTGAATCGGTTTCGAACTATCTCGAGATTAGCAACTATAATCGAGGTGACGTGGTATCACTAGCAGAGGAGTACTGTAGCTTAATTACTTGGGCGTCACAATTCTCCTCCACTACAAGAAATCTCGTCCCAAGATTTAAGAGGGGGACTAGGGGGTAAGGTCTAGTTACGAAATTCTAACGATCCCTCTCGGTCTTGGTTGCTCTTCTCGAAGTGGTTGATCCATTACATTGATGTCTTCATTTTACTGCTTCAGGTCATTGAGATGAAGTCGGCATCCTTTCTTCGGAAACTCCATCGTACTTACGAATAGGTAACGGGATAGATCGGAAACGTCAGAATGCTATAAGGGTAATAACCTGGGATTAACCCATGAATGATCATATGAGTACCTCTCGAGTTGAACAAATAGAACACATCGAGAGTAAAGTTGGAAGGTCCAACAAGAAGTTTCAAGCAGCCAGGCAATCGTTCAATGCCTAGACATAAGGTGAAAGGGGTTCCAAGCAACAGAATAATTATTGTTTCCGATGCCAGAATTGATCACTTGGCAGGTGGCCTGGGAGTTACATAAGAAGTCAAGCGCGAGGAATAACTTTGGAAACCCGGGGTGTACAGGAGAGTCAGGTTTCGATCCTGGGACCTGTGGGTTATGGGCCCACCGTGTGGGTTAAAAATAGGAAGGGCGGTAATGTCTCGCATGATCATGTAAGCAAGACATGTCAGAGGATAGCCTATCAGTTATGTCGACAACAACATTGATACCAAGGGCGAGGGACGAAGAGAACCATTTTCCTGCTCGTTGAACGAGACGGACCAATAGGCAAAGTTCTCGTCCATCGGCGGTTACCGGAAGTCATCAACAGTAGAAACAGGGTTACACCAGGCAGGATGTTACACCGAGGTGTTTACCTAAGCAGGGAATTACCACTGCTCGGTTAAGTAGATTACAAGATAGTTTGAACGAAACAACGGGAAGGAAAATGTGCTTGAACACGTATATCAGGGGTATATCCTTCCCAAGGACAAGCAGAGCATGATATCCATGACAGGATATAATGTAGAAAACTCTTCAGGTAGGGGAGAGAAATTTCATGACATTACCCATGCAACGGTGTTTGGATAATTGAGCAGGAAACCTTTAGCATTGGGCTTCAAATATTCTTGTTGATGAGCGGGGTATCATAGTCATGCTTCGAGGTAGCAATGATATGGTGTTTCAATCAAGGGCCGGACTTTGGATACACAAATGATCCATTAGGAGCAACTTATAAAGTAAGTCCTACAATTTACTCCAGGAAGAATGGTTATCCTTGGAAAAGAAATTATAATGATAGGTCCTGCAGCCAGGGATGCTAGGCATGACATCATATTACCGAGTCATTAAAGGACCAACATCATAACTCCTGGAAAGTTGTCCCAACCATCATATCTGACCGAGATTCAGATCCGATTGGTGTCATGATACCTCAGACTCAGGATGTCTGAGAAGAAAATGTGCAACATAAATTGACGAGATGACATTGTAAGATTCTCGGAAAATGAACTATGGAAGCGAATTCCGAAACAAGAGTTCAACATTAAACCAAGGAGAAGACGACGAGTTTGCTGATGGGCTCAGCGACAATTCATCGAGAATTCCAAGCGGATGGATTTTCCACAATAATGTGAACAAGGAGATAGCATTTGTCAGATCAAATGGTATAATGATGTATGCTCGAGGAAAACATACACAATTAAACATTGGTTGAAAGGTGCACCCGAAATATGGGCTGGGTTGCACGGCCAACATTGGAATGGTGATTCAATAATCAATAGTCTAAGAATGAACGGTCGACCATTAACTTCGAAGCAATATGGATGCTAGAAGGGCGGAATCCAAACAGCACCGCTCACTTGTTGGTACCCTGGTTGGAATCAACGCGAGGACCCAAGAAGAATGGCGATGGTGAGAAATATCACCATACCAAGAATTCTCAAGAGGTGGTGAAATTCCCACGACATTCTTGACATAAAAGGTGGTAATATTACAAGGTAAAGAAGAACAATGCTGGGTAGCAAGGAACTCAAGGTATAACACAAAACACGAACAAGTTTGCCTCGGAGGGAAGGCAATAATGTTGGCAAGGATAACACAAATCAACGAGGGGAAAGGAAGGTATTTGTCATCATGAGTTCAGATGATATCCTAGAAGAGCTCAGAACGGTCATGATGATCACGACACATTTGTTGAGAGATTCCATGAAGACGTAATCAATCAGCGACGGCATTAAGTCAAAGGAATGAGGTAGCGGAAGGTTATTGGAACCATGGGTAGGACACAAACTTGAAATCAGGATTGTTGTTCAAGGCGAACGGTATGACGAGGAAGATCGATTGTAAGATTAGCTCACCGTCGAAAATTTGTGCTCCGAGAAGAAGGACCAGGTAGCACAGTTAGAATCATCACGACAATGATATAGCCAAACAGGCTAGGAATGGCGTGATCGGGTACAAACTCGTACTTATAGAAGCTTACTGAAGAGATGTTGAACCGTAGTGCGGACTCGGTTCAGTCATCGCTGTCTTTGAGTGTTTAATAACTCAGAGCCCATGAAAAATTGGAATCAGTGGGAAGGTAGCACTTGATGAATAACTCATAAGAAGTCATGCAGTTCCATGATAATCTCGAGATACCAGGGGGTAATACTCGATGACAGATCCAAGTAGAGGTTGGACTGGGGTATTGCTCTATAGAAGACAAGTGCTTAAACTTGCACAGGAAATGGTATTTAAAGGAGGACATGGTCGGAACCACGATTGCAAAGGATCAATTCACCGATACCAAAGGATATTATATCAAGGAAATAGTTACAAGAAGCTTCCATGATAGGATCTACATCGTGTCCATGGGCATGAACACAAAGTTCAAGGTCGACTCCCACTTCCATAATGCATAACCTTCCATTCACTTCTCGTTCTCAAAGAAGTTGTATGGTAGAAAATTATCTGCTAAACACTAGAAAGGTTGACTTGTCAAAACCTTCCAGTTCATACGGTTTTTAAGGAAGGTATAGGTTCAACCCATAGGGGCTTCTTAGAAACATATACCACAAGTTTCAAGAGTAAATATCACAAGCTCGAAAGTAGAGCAAGGTTGAGAAAGTAGATGATACAATTTACCAAAGGCATTATGTATCCAAGGGAAGGCTCACAAGGTTATTGAATATGAAGGACAATGTCGGGTAAAATCCATTAAAGGATCTGTCGGTCCATAACAGAGCTGATGTGAGCATCGGCACACAATCAGAGGAAGTAACAATGCAAGAAATTGGATTATAGAAACAACTCAATAACTTAGAGCTCAATTGCTAAGGAATTATGATTTACAAAGCGAAGGATCAGAAGGAGACGCTCTGATCAAGGATGGATAAATTCAATAGACTTAGGGGCACAATCGACGACAATTTAATTGGCGAGAACCAGTTCATGATTAAAACAACGTCTGAGCCGGAAGGATGAATTCTAGGATCTATTTGAGGATTGCGAGCATTCGCAACAAATCGAAACAACGGACTCAAAATGACAATGAAAATGGATGTCAATAAGATTACTAGACTTATGGGATTAACCATAATGCAAGCAATCAAGAATTTCAAGAGCAATAGGATGCTCAGGATTTTTGGAAGATCGAATGGTATTTCGAGGATTGGTGACATACATGAATCAACTGGGGATGAGTGGATACTCGGTAAGTGCGAGAAATTATCCGTAGGGTTATTCATGTAACAAAGAACTGCAAGGCAATAGTCACAAAGTATTCTCGGAACACTAGATAGAATTTCGAGGTATCTTGTAATAACAAGATCGACTGGGTATAAAGTAAGAACGACGGGTGTAAGTATTTATCCATAGGGATATTGCAATGGTAGGGCATTGCAAAAGCAATGGGCACAAGGTCTCGAGAGAATATCGAAAGGTATCTTCGGAATCCTTCGGTGCACAAGGTAATCATCTGGACTGAAGAGGCTCTCCGGGAGAAAGTATTATCGAGAACCTAGAGTCAGAGTTAGTAAAAATGGTTTAACCAGAATAGAAGAGAGATCAGATTCCCAGAGTACAGATCGAGGAGTAAAAGATCCTAATACCACCCAATGGCGACGTGGGCCCATGGGCCGCACAGCCATGTTAGTAAAACAGTTTTCATCGACTAGACTCAACTTCGGCCAGGGAGTGTGGAAGGGGGATTCCTACAGGCAGTCGGCTCTGATACCAACTTGTGACGCCCCTAATTCAATCGTACGCTAATCATGCACGCAAATGTGTACGATCAAGATCAGGGACTCACGGGAAGATATCACAACACAACTCTAAAACATAAATAAGTCATACAAGCATCATAATACAAGCCAGGGTCCTCGAGGGCTCGAATACAAGTGCTCGATCATAGACGAGTCAGCGGAAGCAACAATATCTGAGTACAGACATAGGTTAAACAAGTTGCCATAAGATGGCTAGCACAAACTGGGATACAGATCTAAAGAGGCGCAGGCCTCCTGCCTGGGATCCTCCTAACTACTCTTGGTCGTCGTCAGCGGCATGCACGTAGTAGTAGGCACCTCCAGTGTAGTAGGAATCATCGTCGACGGTGGCGTCTGGCTCCAGGGCTCCAGCATCTGGTTGCAACAACCAGAAAGAAAGGAAAGGGGGAAAAAGGGGGGAGAAAGCAACCGTGAGTACTCATCCAAAGTACTCGCAAGCAAGGAACTACACTACATATGCATGGGTATATGTGTAAGGAGGCCATGTCAGTAGACTGAACTGCAGAATGCCAGAATAAGAGGGGGGTAGCTAGTCCTATCGAAGACTACGCTTCTGGCAGCCTCCGTCTTGCAGCATGTAGAAGAGAGTAGATTGAAGTCCTCCAAGTAGCATCTCCAAGTAGCATCTCCAGTAGCATCGCATAGCATAATCCTACCCGGCGATCCTCCCCTCATCGCCCTGTGGAAAAGCGATCACCGGGTTGTCTGTGGAACTTGGAAGGGTGTGTTTTATTAAGTATCCGGTTCTAGTTGTCATAGGGTCAAGGTGCAACTCCAAGTCGTCCTGTTACCGAAGATCACGACTATTCAAATAGATTAACTTCCCTGCAGGGGTGCACCACATAACCCAACACGCTTGATCCCATTTGGCCGGACACACTTTCTTGGGTCATGCCCGGCCTCGGAAGATCAACACGTCGCAGCCCCACCTAGGCACAACAAAGAGGTCAGCACGCCGGTCTAACTCCTATGGCGCAGGGATCTGGGCCCATCGCCCTTTGCACACCTGCACGTTGCGAACGCGGCCGGAAGCAGAACTAGCCCCCTTAATACAAGTGCAGGCTTACGTTCCAATCCGGCGCGCGCCACTCAGTCGCTGACGTCAAGAAGGCTTCGGCTGATACCACGACGCCGGGATACCCATAACTACTCCCGCGTAGATGGTTAGTGTGTATAGACCAAATGGCCAGACTCAGATCAAATACCAAGATCTCGTTAAGCGTGTTAAGTATCCGCGAACGCCGAACAGGGCCAGGCCCACCTGTCTCCTAGGTGGTCTCAACCTGCCCTGTCGCTCTGCCACAAAGTAACAGTCGGGGGCCATCGGGAACCCAGGCCCACGTCTACCGGGATGGAGCCACCTGTCCTTTCAGCCCCCTCATCAGAATCACTTGCGGGTACTCATCGAGCTGACCCGACTTTAGTCACCATCTGTATAGTATGTATGTATGTATAGTATATACCCGTGATTACCTCCCGAGTGATCACGGCGCAATAGTATAGCAAGGCAGACTGACAAGAATGTAGGGCCAATGATGATAAACTAGCATCCTATACTAAGCATTTAGGATTGCGGGTAAGGTATCAATGACTGTAGCAACAATGACAGGCTATGCATCAGAATAGGATTAACGGAAAGCAGTAACATGCTACACTACTCTAATGCAAGCAATATAGAGGAGAATAGGCGATATCTGGTGATCAAGGGGGGGGCTTGCCTGGTTGCTCAGACAAGAAGGAGGGGTCGTCAACTCCGTAGTCGTACTGGGTAGCAGCGGCGTCGGTCTCGGTGTCTAGCGAGAGAAGAGGGGGAAGAAACAATGAATACAATGCAAACATAAACATGACGATGCGTGACGTGACAATGAGCGGTGCTAGGTGTGCCCTAACGCGGTAGTAGGTGATACCGGCGAAGGGGGAAAACATCCGGGAAAGTATTCGTGTTTTCGGGCAGAGGAGCCGGAGGGGGAAAGTTGCAAGTTTGATATGTTAGGGGTTCGTGACGGAAGAACGGGCTCGTATCCGGGTTCGTCTCGTCGTTCTGAGCAACTTTCATATAGAAAGTATTTTCATCTGAGCTACGGTTTATTTTATATGATTTTCTAAAGTTTTAATCATTTTTAGAATTTATTTAATTATTTAATTCTAACATTATCCAGAATAGTGCATGCTGATGTAGTCATGACGTCAGCATGAAGTCAGCAGTCAACAGGGAGTTGACTGGGTTAGTCTGACGTGTGGGTCCCGCATGTCACACTCTGTTTACTCTAATTAGGATTTAACTAATCTAATTACAGTTTAATTAATTCACAATTGTTAATTATGTTAACTAAACAAGATTAATTAAGTTAACTAATTCACTAATTAATTATTAATTTTATTAATTCATTTTTATATTATTTCCTTTTTCTTTTCTTCTCTTTTTTTCTAAACATTCTCGGGCCAGGCCCCACATGTCATAGGCCAGGGGCAGCTTAGCGGGCGCGTGGGTTACGGGCGCGCGGGCGCTGGGCCGTTTGGGCACACGCCCAGGCTACCAGGGGGCGCCGGCCACGGCGGGGCGCCGGCCACGGCAGGGCGCCGGAGCAGCGGGCAGCGCCAGCAAAGGCAGGTGCGAGAGGAGGCGGGCGGCGCCTGCGGGCGCACACGGGGAAGGTCGGAGTGGGGCGGGTGAGCGACCATGAGTGTGGCGGACGCGGCGGCCGTGGGTGGTCGCGGTCGTGGCCGGGACGGAGCTAGGCGCACGATGGGGCGCCGTTCAGGCGCAGCGCGGGGAGGAGGAGGAGAGGTGCTCACAGGGAGGGGCGCGTAGGGTCTAGGCAGTGGGGGTTGAGGAGGAGGGCGGAGATGACGACATCGAGGAGGCAGTCCGGCGACGCGGTCCTCGTGCGACGGGGGCGAGGTAGCTCTGGGCGGGGTCCCGCGTCAGCATGGTCGTGGACGGGTGGCGAGGGAGGCTGGATCCACGGTAGGGTCCCCGGGATCCGTCCCCTCTCCGACAAGGAGGCGGCTTGGTGATGGCGGAGCGGTGGTGGCGACGTGCGCCAGGGGCGGCGGGGTCTGGCAAGGGGGGGCCGTTGCGTCCCGATCT
>NC_041391.1:369907651-369958689 GCF_002162155.2 Triticum dicoccoides | reverse complement strand
GGGTTTCGGTTTAGTGGTGTTATGGGGGAGTGGAGGCCGGTCTGGGCCAGTGGGCTGGTCCAGTTGGGCCACGGCCCAGGGAGGGGGGGGGGTCTTTCACCTTTTTTTGTTAGCTTTAGGTTTTAGTTTTTCTATTTTGTATTTTCTCTTTTGTTTTGTTTTCTGTTTTCTTTTAACTTTTAACAGATTTTAGTTTTGTAAAATATTTTAGTAGTACCTAAATTAGCTCTACCAATTACACCACTGCCAAAAAGTTTACACCTCAAATAAAATGGTTTAAAATTTTATAATTAATAAAAGGCATTTAGCTAATTGTTTTTGCTACTGTTTTATTTAGTTTAGTGCATTTAATTATTTTATAAAAATGTGGCTTCTCCACCATAATTACCTAGGCAATATTTTGTTCACTCCGAACATTTTAGTTTTAATAATTTAAAACTTTTATTGTTTGACTGATTTTGGATTTGAATTTGAATCGGTTTCGAACTATCTTGAGATTAGCAACTATAATCGAGGTGACGTGGCATCACTAGCAGAGGAGCACTGTAGCTTAATTACCTGGGCGTCACAACTTGGTCCCCATGGCTTCTTGGAACTTCTTCCAGAACCTTGAGGTAAACTGGGTTCCTCGATCTGACACAATCTCCTTGGGAACACCATGAGGGCTTACGATTCTGTTGATGTATACAGTTGCTAGCTGGTTGCCATCATAGTAGTCTTAACAGGAATGAAATGGGCTACTTTAGTCAAATGATCGACTATGACCCAGATGGAGTCATGTCCCTTGTTTGACCTAGGCAGTCCAGTGATGAAATCCATTCCGACTTTATCCCATTTCCACTCGGGAACCTTGAGTGGTTGGAGCAATCCAGCAGGTTGCTGATATTCATGCTTGACTCTTTGGCATACATCACACTTTGCAACATAGGTGGCAATCTCCCTTTTCATCCCATGCCACCAAAATCTTTCCTTCAGGTCTTGATACATCTTGGTCCCTCCTGGATGGATGGAATACAGGGTGTCATGAGCTTCTTGCAAGATCAAGTTCTTGAGCTCATCCTTGTTGGGCACACAAATGCGATTCCCAAACCACACAACTCCTTGCTCATCCTCTGAGAAACTTGGGGCTTTGCCTGCCTTGATCTTCCTCTTGATTCCTTCAATACTCTCATGTCCCTTCTAAGCTTCCTTAACATCATCCATCAAGGTAGGCCTAACTTCGAGGTTGGCCAAGAATCCTGGTGCAACCAGTTCCAACCTGAAGCTTTCAAGTTCTTCATACAAGGCGGGTAGCTTGTCCTTAAGCATAGCATTCAAGGAACAAGCCTTTCTGCTTAATGCATCTGCTACCACATTAGCCTTCCCAGGGTGGTATTGAACACTGAGGTCATAATCCTTGATCAACTCTAGTCACCTTCTCTGCCTCATGTTCAATTCCTTCTGAGTGAAAATATACTTCAGACTTTTGTGATCCGTGTATATCTCACACCGCTTCCCTAGGAGGTAATGTCGCCATGTCTTCAGGGCATGAACTATAACTGCCAACTCGAGGTCATGAGTAGCATAGTTCTCTTCATGAGGCCGTAGTTTCCTTGAAAGGTAAGCTACGACTCTGCCCTCTTGCATCAGAACACCTCCCAGTCCGATTCTTGACGCATCACAATATATCACAAAATCCTTGTGTATATCTGGTGTGGCCAGAACTGGGGCGATGGTCAGTCTCTTCTTCAGCTCCTGGAAGCTCTCTTCGCACTTCGACGTCCATTCAAACTGCTTGTCCTTCTTCCAGAGCTGAGTCATGGGTCAGGCAATGCTTGAGAATCCTTCAACGAACTTGCGGTAATATCCTGTGAGTCCGAGGAAGCTTCTGACTTCCTTCACATTGCTTAGGGATTGCCATTCAGTCACAGCTTCAATCTTAGCAGGATCGACCGACAATCCTTCTTCGGTCAAAACATGACCCAAGAATCCAACTTCACGCAGCCAAAATTCGCACTTGCTGAACTTGGCATACAGTTGGTGCTCTCGAAGCTTGTCTAGGACCATCCTCAAGTGTTGATCGTGCTCTTCTTCCGTCTTTGAGAAGACAAGAATGTCATCAATGAAGACAACGACAAACTTGTCCAAATATTCCATGAAGACCTTATTCATGAGATACATGAAGTAAGCTGGGGCATTGGTCAATCCAAAGGACATGACTGCGCACTCATACAGGCCATATCTGGTTACAAATGCCGTCTTCGGTATATCTTGGGGTCTGATTTTCAGCTGGTAGTACCCAGATCTGAGGTCAATCTTGGAGAACACCTTGGCCCCATTGAGTTGGTCAAACAGATCTTCAATCTTGGGAAGTGTATACTTGTTCTTGATTGTAACTTCATTAAGGGAGCGGTAGTCAATGCACAAGCGGATGGTACCATCCTTCTTTGCCACAAACATAACAGGTGATCCCCAAGGGGAGGCACTAGGGCGGATAAATCCCTTCCTCAACTGCTCTTCCAGTTGCTTCTTCAATTCTGCTAACTCTTCCGATCCCATTCTATACGGCTTCTTACAGATGGGTCCTGCTCCGGGTATGAGCTCGATGATGAACTCAATGTCTCGGTTAGGAGGCATTCCCGGTAGCTCATCAGGAAAGACATCAGGGTATTCGCATACTACCGGCACTTGCTCCAATCCAACTTCAGTCAGACAGCTGACTTGGTTGGCTTGAGCATAGGAGGGGTTGGAGGCATATTTAACTTCGACTCCTTGGTCATTGGTCACAGTGACAGTCCGGTTGGCACAATCTAACAAGCCTTGGTGCTTGATGAGCCAATCCATTCCTAAGATCACATCCAAGCCTTGCGATCTTAAGATGATAAGGTCTGCTAGGAAGTCTACCCCATTAATGACAATCCCAACTCCTTTACATCATATCTTGGATCTCATCTCTACTCCGGGGGTTTGTACCACCATAGGGTTATTCAGGGGTGTAGGGGTCATGCCACTTTTTAATGCAAACTTTTGGGTGACAAATGAATGCGTGGCTCCAGAATCAAACAAGACAGTTGCAGGTGCTAAGTTGACAAGGAACATACCCAGCATGACGTCCGAGTCTTCCCGGGCTTCTTCTGCAGTGACATGATTCACACGACCCTTGCCATTGTTGGGCGGGTTGCGAGGAGCTTGGTTCCTTGGTGGCATTCCACGGCCTTGTCCTAGGTTCTGTGTATTGGGGCGCGGGGCGTCGGGCTTCTTGTTGGGGCAATTCTTGGAGTAGTGTCCTGGCTGACCACATCCAAAGCAAGTGACTTGGTTGGGGTTGCTGCTCTTGCCGGCATTGTTATTGGGGTTGTTGTAAGCTGGCCTGGGGTTGGCATACTGCTGAGGCTGATAGTTGGTGCGGGGTGCAAGGGCTCTTGGCTGCTGATAGGTTGGCTTGACCGGGGCTGGCTGCCACGGGCGAGGCTTCTGGTTGCTGGAGCTACCCTTGCTGATCATCTTGCGCTTACGAGTATCATCCAAAGCACGTAGCTTGTCCTCAAGCATGAGTGCCTTGTTCACCGGATTAGGAAAGGTCGGGTAGTCACACACAATAAGCGAGTACTGCAGAGTCTGGTTAAGGCCTTCCATGAAGCGCTCCCTTTTGGCAGCATCAGTGCTGACATCCTCAGGAGCATACCTTGAGAGAACACTGAACTTCTGCATGTACTCCTTGACGGTGCTACTTCCTTGCTTCAGGGCTCAGAACTCACGCTTCTTGATGGCCATGATTCCAGAAGGAATGTGGGCCTTGCAGAATTCTGCCTTGAAGTCATTCCAAGTGATGTTTTGCTCAGCATGCATGGCCTTGAATCCATCCCATCAAGCTCTGGCAGTTCCGCCGAGACAGTGGGCAGCATATGCCACCCTCTCACGGTCTTCAGTGCAGCCGACTAGTTCCAACAAGTCCTCAATGGTGCGGACCCAGTCTTCTGCATCCAGGGGTTCAACAGTCTCGATGAAGGTGGGTGGTGCATGCTTCTTGAACTCCGCCAACATGGAACGTCCATTGCCGTTCCCTGCCGGCTGGCGGTTGACAGCCTGAGCAATCATCTGGAGGGCTGCAGTGTTGGCTTGGCATTCCTCTCGGAAGGCTTGGAGAAGCTGAGCCATGTCCATGTTTGGAGGAGGTGGTGGTGGTGGAGTCTGTCCTCGGGCTTGGTCCTGGCTGACTCCTGCTTCAGCAGAACCTCCGGCTTCTTGCTGCTGGGTAGAGGTACCAGTACGTGTTACAACAGGCATCCTGTTGGAGTGGTCAAGGTCTCATGATTGGGAAAGATGAGGGAAGGCAATATAGATGGGATGCCTAGTAAGGGGGTCAGTATGACACTAATTGTTTTCATGCAAGGGCCAAAAAGGCCAAACACATTCATTAAAATCCAATTGGGTGATGTAGTCGTTTACAGGTTCCCGAAGGAAGGTACGACGTCCATCAAACACATCAAAAGCAAATGCAACACTACATGGTTTCATGTGAACCATTACAAGGACTCGACTTCGCATAGGGGGTACACGACCTATCCTACCGTAGGAGTTATGAACTGGCATATCCGAGTTCGGCCGATGCCTAAGTGGTGGAATGCTCGGTCGTGTAGTCCGGCTCTTCTGGATCTTCCTCCTCGTCATCAGTAGCATGACTTCCTTCATTGCTCGAAGGAGTGGGGGAGTGGAGGATCTCAACATGGCGTTGCTTTGCTGGTGGGGTGAAGAGCTTGCGGCAATCCCTTGCGCTCATGCGGTGTTGCTGTGGTGGTTCTCCATCCTTTGGGGGTCTTCCGCCTTTGTATGCGATTGCGGGCTGTCCATGGGGAGCACCTTCTTTCTTGATCCTATCTGTCTTCCCTTGAGCTTGGCGAAGAAGTTCCTTGGTCTCATGAAGTTCCTTTCGGAGCTCCATTGATTCCGAGGCCGAGTGTTGTGCCAAGCTATCGGCACAGAGGCTGAAGTAGGTCTGGAATCAGAGTGGAAGTCCTTCCTCCAATGGTGGAGCTGGTGCGCTGCTCTCATCCTCACCCTCCTTCCGATAAGGCAAGAAGTGGGTTGCCTACTCGTCTGCCATCTCGGAAAGAAGGTCTCGGAGGCGGGTGAGTGCCTTGAGGGTTGCCGTCTCGATGGCAAGAACCAGAGTTGCCATCTGGGGTCCCTCGAAGAACCAGCTTGTTGGAGAGTCATTAGCCTTCACGATCACTTCCAAATGATACTCCGTCTCGGTGTCATTGATCCAATGCTCATGGTAGGTGAAAATGGGGGCTCGGTGAAACTGGCACTTCTTGAGGCTATCCTCGAGAAGCATGGGAAATCCGGTGGTCAAGAAGTCTTCGGGTACGGCAGCCATCTACAAAGGTTGAATGGGAGAGATCAATAGGGGAAATATATCTTTGGGTTGGGTATGCTTTAGAAAAGAAGAGAAGTTTAGATGGTCTCGAGCTAACTAACGTCCATGCTAACTAAGGCTTCCTACAGTCAGGATGGCTCTGATACCAGCTCTGTGGGGACCCCGACCCATAAGTCGAGATCAGCGACTGCATGTGTAGAGTGATCCCAGAGATCAATGCTCACTGAACACACAGAAGCTGAATAACAAGAGCCTTACATCCATACATACCGTCTTACACAAATTATGACCATTATGGTCAAGTCTTACATAGATAAAGCCACAGGGGCTGAATACCAAATAAACTTAAGCAGCGGAAATCTTCGTCGATAAGTAGAACCCATGCCATCCGCCTTAACCCTATAGGCATTCTGACTGGGAAACGTCCTCGTTCGCATGTTCGTCTCCAAAGAACTCTTCTTCGAACTCCTGTTCTTCCATGCCTGGCCAATTAAATAACCAGTGGCAAGCCAATGAGTACTTTGAATATACTCGCAAGCAACCCATGTTTTGGTCCAAGATGTAATAATACATGATATAGGTAAATTTTTGCAGAAAGCTAGTTTTTAGTGCAATGACATGTTCAACACTTGTAAAACATGCATCAGGAGAATTCAAGTAACCATGAGGACAAGTTACAGATATCAACATAAATAGAGTGGGCATCAACCCGACTCAATCATGTCAAGTCCCTTGACTTGACCCAAGTAGTTCTCCCAATTATCCAATCACACACTGGTTTGTGAAGCTCTAGACGTAGTTTAAGCAGCACCGCCCAACTGTCCTTGACCGTGGACACGGCTATTCGAATAGTTTTACACTTTGCAGAGGTTGCACACTTTACCCACAAGACCCGGGGAACTTCCGTGTCATCCACGACCCGCGATACCTCAAGTACTCGGGGTAAGCACCCGATCAATATCTTTCCCTAGACGACACTAACGAGGAGTCCACTCATTGTTCCGTATCCTCACGATTTACATCATACAAGACTCACTCGAGACCGTAACATCCGAGAGGGGACACAATGGTGTATCCAGTGCCCTGTGAAAACAGTCATGGCCGCCCTACCTGGCACGACCCCGTCCCGAGAGAGAGCACCAACTCTCCCCCGTCACTAGTAATGCAGGCTCCAAGCTAGTATCGGCCTAGGTAATCAATAATGCCCTTTCCCATACAAGGGTAGAGTGGTTGCACATGTAAGGTTGGGATAGTCGACAAATCTTAAATCTAATCCATTTTCAAAAACAACATGCACTTGCCTCGGTACACCACTTCATCATCAAGTGGTTACCCATCTCATCATCTCCCTCGGGCATAAGTGGCACCCGACGGGGTTTTCGAAAAGTCTTTTGAAAATACTTTGTCTCCTTTATCATGAATATACCCGTCCCTTTTTGCGTAGCATCTACTTTAGCATCCTATCTACTCCCACCGGCATAACCCTCATAAGAAGGTAGGGTCATGCACAATGCAAGTATCAACAAGGAAGTACGGTGGCAAACCATCAAAGTGGTTACCACCTCATCATGATTCCGTTGCAACAACAATATGGTGCTATATGACATGCATAAAAAGGGTTTCATAGACATGGTCAAAGGGCTGCTTGCCTAGCTCAACAAAGTCTTCTGGGTCTTCAAAGTCTTCTGGTCCAACTCCTTCGTCAGCAACGCAACCTATCGTCGCAAAATAATAACGAGAAAAATAAGGCAATATTAAAACAGAAAAACCAAAGTGCTCAGAAAAATGTCAACTCATTTTTGTTAAATACTAGGGTGAAAACTAAGAAGGGATAAATTCCTAGTTTTGGATTTGGAGTAGCAGAATAGGAGAAATGGATTTACAAAGGTATATTTAAATGGTTATAATCACATTTAAATATTTACTGTGAAGAAAAGGTTGTTGGATTTGAATGAAAGTTGCACCATTAAATAGGTTGCAATACTTTAGGAATTTAGGAGTTGGAATTAATTTATTTGGACAAATATTTTATCCTGTGGAATTTTGGGAAAAGTGACAGAAAAAGAAAAGGAAAAAGGCCACTGTGCAACTGGGCCAAAACAGCCGCAGCGCACAGGCCCAGATGCGATTCGGCCCAGGCGAGCTGAGCGGCGCGCGCGCGCTAGGTTTGAACCTGACGGGTGGGGCCCAGGCCCCAGTGAGAGAGAGGGAGGCGAGGGAGAAGAGAGGCTGACAGGCGGGGCCCGCCTGTCATCCCTAACCCCCAGTCCAGACGGCTGGCGAGCTCACCGGCGACGATGCAGGGCACGACGAGGTCGGGCAAGAGGACGGCTGGGCTCAGCGTCGTGTCATCATTCGGGTGAAGGTGGAACCGGTCGTCGGGGTGGCCTGGTTCGCCGGCGACGAGTTCTTGCGGTGGAGGAGCTTTGGGCGTCGTTGGTTCCGGCCGTTCCTAGCTGCAAAAGAAGCAGGGAAGAAAGGGGAAATGATCAGGGGTGCTCGGGGGTTCCAGATCGAGGCAGAGGAGGAGCGGGGGAGGCCTATACCGCGCGAACTCCAGCGAGCCGAAGCGGCGGAGCTCGAGCTCGATCTCGAGCTCGGGCGGCTCTGGAGAGGAACTGGGGGTGCAGGGGGATGATTTGGTGGTGCAGAGAGCGACTGGTGAGGAGAGGAGAGCTCGGGGAGGCCCTTAAATAGGCGGGCGACGGTCCACCGAGGACCCGTGCGCTGGCAAGCCTGTTGCGGTCGAAGCGGGTCACGGGGGCTCGTCGGGGCGTGTCTGAGGCGTTTGTGGGGTTGATCCAGGGTGAGGGGAGAGAAGAGAAGAGAGGGAAAACAGGAGGACCAGGGCACCGCACGTGTGAGTGCGCTCACTGGTGTGCTCAGGCGGCCGGCGCGCGTGCGAGCTGGGGCGAGAGGAGGGAGAAGGAGGAGGGGGACCACGCTGTGGCGTGTTCCGGATGTCGAGGAGCATCGTCGGGCGCGCTGGGGAGGCCCGAGGTGGCCGGAGGTGCTTGGCAGGGGGCGGCTATAGTGTGGGAGCGCACTGTAGCGTGCTCCAGAGCGCCCAAATGGCTGGCATGGCCATTTTCTATGCAATGTGGGCACGACCAAAGGTGTCTGGTAGCTCTAGGGGGGAGTAAATAAGTAGGAGATGGCCTTGGATGCCCTGGGTGGCCAGTAGGAGAAGAGAGAGGTAGAAGAAGAGGGAGAAATGTGCTGTCCAGAGAGAGAAAGTGGGGTTTTACCCATCCAATAATTGAGCTGTGGGTTTGCCATTGTTACTGGTGGTGAAAGGGGACTAGGAGGGGTTGTGGTAAAAAGTGGAACTCATGGAGATTAGTGGAAGAGCCCCAAACAGGGTTTTTAGTTAACAAGCAGTAGGTGTTTGATAATGGTTTGGGCCAGCAGATGATTCCAACTGCCATGAGACTCCACAGGGTGAAATGACACATATAATTAGGGCCTTCCACCAAGTTGGAGCTTATTTTGGCAAAGTTGCCAATGCAACTTTTGTAAACCCTAGAAATTAGCAGAAATGAACTTGTGTAGATCTAGTTGAGCAAATTACTTATCCTTGATGCACCACTTGGTGTAGTGGCCTCATTTGGTCATGTGAACATGCTCACCAAAGTTGGGGTCAAGGAGAGAAAGTTGGTAGTACAAAGTTGTTCAAATTTGATTCTGGTCAGAGAGGGTTTTGGGGCATTTTGGTGAACCAAAATGACTTTAATTGATTTGAGGCTTTGCAAGGTGATCACAATATGCATTTGTGACTTGCTGGATTTTCCTTGTTTTTTTATGAAAATATTTCCTGTAGAAATATTTCAAATCCTTAAAATGGGCAGAAATGGTTTTTGGAGGTTTTGTCCAATATTTTGAACATGACCATGTGTTGAAACTCTTATATATGGGAAATATATGCCCAGTGAGTTTCCCTGATTTTTGTCAAATATTTTTAAATCAATAAAATAATTTTTCCCTATTAAAGACCATTTCTGGCCTTAAGAAAAGACTTTTAAATAAAATAGGAAAATAACTTTTAAAATTATATTTTTGTGGTTTATGGGAATCCTATATCTAATAGGTTTCAAATATACCTTTTGAAATATTTTTCATATCCCAAATCAAGTACTTGGAGTGCAAACCTCCATTCAGGGGTTTTTGGAAAACTATTTTTTGAAAATACTATTTGGCCAAATTATTTTTGTAAGAAAATACTATATTGCACTATACACATGGCATGATCATTGGGTAGAAGTTTGGGGCAAAGATATGAAGTACAAAAGGTGGAGTAGTTGACTTTAAAGAGCACTTGAAAATCATAGAGAGAAAACCAACTCCAAAATAAAAAGCCAAATAATGCAAAAGTTTTTGTTGGTCCAAATTTTTATGCTTTATTAATGCAAATGAAATGCTACAAAATGCAGGGTGTGACACTCGTGTTGTTCATCGTGTAGCTTAGATTCATAGCGAGGCATTGGGACGTGGATCGGTAGGGGGAAGATCTTCGCGCGCATCCCAGAGTTCAAACCTTAAGGGTTTTGCCGGAACCCGATATCTGACATTTGGCGCACCAGGTAGGGGTGCGCCGGAGTCTTTCTTCCGCTGTTACGCGTTCGATTGTTCGTCGCATCCATGGCTGACGCTTGCCAAGCTCGCGCCGAGCGTCGGGCTGCTCTCGCCGCCCGCGTCGCCCAGATGGCTCCCGTCGGTGGGCCTTCCCGTCGTTCTCTGTCACCTGCTGCCAATGCCGCCACCGGCCCGGCGGGGACCGAGCAGCAGGTGTCGTTGCTGCATCCCTCAGTGCGGCGGGAAGGCCGCACCGCCACTCCGTTGCTGACTCCAGCTGGTTCGTCATCTCACGCCCGTCGCGCTCCCACGGACGCGCATGCCGCGTTGCTCCTGGCACGTGAGCTCCTGCACTACTGCCCCGTCGACGACCTCTACGAGGACTGGCTCGCTCGCATCACCAAGCCCGTCAGCGCCACAGGTGGCTCTCCTGCGCCGTCCCTCTCGCTGCCTCGCCCTCCGTCCTGCGTGGGTGACGCAGCTCAGGAGGTGCCTCCGCCACCTCCTCCCCAAGAAGGCGTCCTGGCTCCAAGACGCACGGCCCCTGGAAGAGACCCATCGCATCCAGCGCCCGCGTGACTAGAAAGGAGCTGCCAAGAAATCCCTCGTCCTCAAGAAGGTGCTCGCGTGCTCCCTGCTCCAGCACGTCAAGACCGCATCCCGGTGCCAGCATGTCAAGACCCCGCCCTGCCTCTGGCGGCGGCGCGTGGGAATCCCCAGGAGCATGCCCCACGTCTGCAAAGGTCTCCGGTGGCCACTGCAGGCTTCTGCGCCTTCACCACCGAGCTATGCAGTGTCGCCTAGCCGGGCAAGTTCAAGCCGGATCTGCCTCCTTGCTACGACGGCGCTGCCAACCCTGTGGAGTTCCTGCAGCTCTACGAGCTGGGCATCGAAGCGGCCAACAGAGATGAGATGGTCATGGCGAATTGGTTTGCCATGGCGCTCAAAGATGGTGCCCGCACCTGGCTCCTGAACCTGCCTCCCGGTACGATTTCCTCTTGGGATGAGATGTGCACCCGCTTCATCGCCAACTTCCAGGGCACTCGCGACCATCCTCTAGTCGTGGGAGACCTACGCCACATCAAGCAGCAACCTGGGGAGACCCTGCAGAAGTACATCCAGCGCTTCAACAGCGCTCGCCTCAAGATTCCCAAGGTAACCGAGGAGGCCATCATCTTAGCGTTCTCTGATGGCGTCCGCGACGTCAAGATGAAGGAGGAGCTAGCTATCCACGAGGACCTGTGCACATCTCTGGAGCTGTTCAACCTGGAGACCAAGTGCGCCAGGGCTGAAGAGGGGCGCCTCTCCCTTCTCGAGCTCCCAGCTGCTGACCCTGAAGAGAAGAAAGCCAAGGCCAAAGACGTGAAGTGCAAAGGAGCAGCCATGCTCGCAGCAGAGCCAGACACGAAGTGTGGCAGGGACCAGCCGGAGTCGTCCAAGGGTAGCCGATACTGCGTGAACCACGACCTCCACACCCACAACACCAACGAATGCCAAGAGCTCAGGGACGTGCGAGAAGGGCGTATCGATCGACGCCCCGAGCGCAACGATCGGGGCTACGGCCGAGGAGGAGGAAGAGGTGGAGGACGATGGGACGACCGAGGCCCTCGCCAAGGGTGGCGTGACCGACCTCATGAGGACGGCTGGCAGGACCAGCCTCGCGAGGGGGCTTCGAGGGATCAGCCTCGCGAGGATCGCTTGCAGGGCAACGCAGGCCTTCCTCCTTTGCCGCCACCACCAAGAATGAATGATGATCATCATCAGGACGAGGGGGCTGGGGGCTTATAGGAGCCACGTGCTATCGCTTGCATCTTGGGAGGTCCCCAGGCCCCAGCCTCTCAGGGCATCTTCAAGCAGTTTGCTCGCGAGGTGAACGCAGTCCTCCCCAAGCTTAAGGCCACGCGCCCTCTCAGGTGGTCCACATGCGCCATCACGTTCAGCTCAGCGGATCAGCTCAAGTGTGCGGCTACAGCCGTGGTCCTTCCCATGCTTTGTTCCCCAGTCATCAGCAATGTGTAGGTTACCAGGACCCTCATCGATGGCGGTGCAGGACACAACATTCTGTCCGCCGAGACATTCAACAATCTCCAAGTGCCATATGATCAGCTTCAGCCAACCAAGCCTTTCTCAGGAGTCACTGACGGCTCCACCACCCCGATAGGGCAGGTCCGCCTCCCTGTCACCTTTGGATAGCGCAAGAACTACCGTACCGAGCTCATCGACTTCGACGTTGCCCACATTCTCCTACCATGCAATGCCATCCTCGGGTATCCAGCCCTGGCCAAGTTCATGGCAGTGACTCACCATGGATACAAAGTCCTCAAGATGCCGGGAAGCTGGATTTTCCTTGGATTTTTATGAAAATATTTCTTGTAGAAATATTTCAAATTCTTGAAATGGGCAGAAATGGTTTTGGGAGGTTTTGTCCAATATTTTGAACATGACCATGTGTTGAAACTCTTATATATGGGAAATATATGCCCACTGAGTTTCCCTGATTTTTATCAAATATTTTTAAATCAATAAAATAATTTTTCCCTATTAAAGACCATTTCTGGCCTTAAGAAAAAGCTTTTAAATAAAATAGGAAAATAACTTTTAAAATTATATTTTTATGGTTTATGGGAATCCTATATCTAATAGGTTTCAAATATACCTTTTGAAATATTTTTCATACCCCAAATCAAGTACTTGCAGTGCAAACCTCCATTCAGGGGTTTTTGGAAAACTAATTTTTGAAAATACTATTTGGCCAAATTATTTTTGTAAGAAAATACTGTATTGCACTATACACATGGCATGATCATTGGGCAGAAGTTTGGGGCAAAGAGATGAAGTACAAAAGGTGGAGTAGTTGACTTTAAAGAGCACTTGAAAATCACAGAGAGAAAACCAACTCCAAAATAAAAAGCCAAATAATGCAAAAGTTTTTGTTGGTCCAAATTTTTATGCTTTATTAATGCAAATGAAATGCTACAAAATGCTGTGAAGAGAAGGATGCGGTGTCCTCTCTTGAGCGTGCCTTCCAAGCTGCATCAGTCGAGGACCCTGACAGCAAGAGCGGGAACCCTCTCGAGGCAGTTCCCAAGAAGAAGAAGACATCACCCAGCTCAAGGCCTCAGGAGGTAGGCGTCTCCGGAGGCACCATGCCAGGACCTGCGCCCGTCCAAGGGCCGCCTCCCTCCATCGCATAGGAAGGCGTGCCCGGTGCCCTCCTCGGGCAAGGCTCGGGGGCTCTCTCTTGGAGGGCCTCTGACTTTGCCAAGATCACGAGGGAGGCGCTCGGGCACCACTTGGAGGCGTGCTTCATGGTACATTCCGGGCCTTCTCCGCTCACGCCCTCCTCCACCAGCAGCGTCGCCGCCCCGCCGGACCTCCTTCCTCAGCGCCATATCCCACCATCGCCTCGGCCTCATCCAGGAGATGAGCGAATGCATCTTCCCTGGCATCGCCCCGTGCTGCCCTGCATTGAGTAGAGCTGCTGCTCGCTTGGACCGCTGCCCTGCCAAGACGAAGACTGCTCTGTACCACGTCGCCTCGCTGGATCGTTGAGATTGTCTCGGATTACGCCAAGTACAGGGGAGGCCTGTGCTTTTCCGTTGCTTCATACCCATCTAATGTCAAGGCCCTTTGTTCGACTTCGTGTACAACTACACGGTGAGACGTCAAGTACCATGACTATAGTCGTTGCCCCGATGACATCGAGTACGACTACAGACGACGATGCGCCAAGTACCTCTACCCATGACCCGAGAACGTCTACTATCGTGTACAACTACCATCACCAAGACCGGACCGACAAGTACCCCGACAACATGTGTACCACTACCGTCGACCCTCGAAGACTCCATGGATGTCAAGTTCCTCGCCGTGACCCCGAACATTTACGTCACCGTGTACCACTACTCCCACGACGACCGTCCCAAGAACGTCTACTTCCTCTACATCACGCCAACTCGTTCAGCCCCAAAACACACGCTTCAAAGGTATAAACCTGAGACGACGCCCGCAAACGAATGCATGTGTGTTGTATGAGATGCTCGTGTTTGCACTGCGTCCGAATTGTCGCTCTTTTACCAGGTCACCGACACGTGGGAACCCAGTATCCGGGATCAACCCACCATCTTTTGCATGTTCTGCACATCCACATCTTCGTTTGTACCGGTCGCTCAATGAGTTATCGAAATCGGAACGTTGCCATGGCATCGTTTTCGTCGCCGTGGCACCCAAATCTTTTTGCCATGGTGACCAAATGCTCCTTATCATCTTCATGTCAAATTTTTCATAAAAATCGCATAAAACTTGTATATGTCATCCGCATCATGATAACAACATTTAAAATGTCTAAAATTGTTGTTTACATGAAAATTGCTAAATGACATGGGGATTTTTCGGAATTGTTGTTTGTTGTTTCCGACCTCATTTAAACTGCCTAGATAGTCAGTTTAATTATGCTTCACCTCTTGCCATGTTTAACAACATTTAATATTGTTGTGTACCTAAGCGAGAGCCAACTAAATAACTCGAATGTGGTGTTTCGTCAATATGCAACTCGTTGCATATCGAGCTCCACTTAATTTGTAGTATTGTTTGTTGCACTTTGCCATGCCATGCCTCATTAAACTGGACATGCATCATACTTGGTTGCGCATCATGCCTTGTTTATGCTTGTGTGTTTACCATGTTGTTTGCTTCTTTCCGGTTTGCTTCTCTCGTTAGCTTCGGTTTCGTTCCGGAGTTGTGAGGATTTGTTCGACTACGCCCGTTTTTCTTCTTCTTCGACTCGTTCATCTTCCTTGCGGGATCTCAGGCAAGATGACCATTACCCTCGATATCACTTCTATCTTTGCTTGCTAGTTGCTTCATTCTATCACTATGCTGTGTTACCTATCACTTGTTTACCATGCCTCCCATCTTGCCATGTCAAGCCTCTAACCGACCTTCCTAGCAAACCGTTGTTTGGCTAAGTTATCGCTTTTGCTCAGTCCCTTTTATAGCGTTTTTAGTTGCAGGTGAAGTTGAAGATTTCTCCATGTTGGAACATGTTCATGTTGGGATATCACAATATCTCTTATTTTAATTAATGCATCTATATACTTGGTAAAGGGTGGAAGGCTCTGCCTTATGCCTGGTGTTTTGTTTCACTCTTGCCGCCTTAGTTTCCATCATACCGGTGTTATGTTCCTTGATTTTGCGTTCCTTACGTGATCGGGTTTATGGGAACCCCTTGACAGTTCGCCTTGAATAAAACTCCTCCAATAGGGCCCAACATTGGTTTTCCATTTGCCTAACAACCTATAACCCTCCCTTGGGGTCTGCAGCGCCGAGGGTCATCTTAATTTTAACCCCCCCGGGGCTAGTGCTCCTCCGGGTGTTGGTTCGAAATGGGCAGACTGCAGGGCCACCACGCGACAACTCGAGGTCTGGTTTTACTCATAGGCTGACCTATCCGTTGTGCCTTGAGAACGAGATATGTGCAGCTCCTATCTGGATTTGTCGGCACAGTCGGGCGGTCTTGCTGGTCTTGTTTTACCATTGTTGAAATGTCTTGTAACCGGGATTCCGAGACTGATCGGGTCTTCCCGGGAGAAGGAATATCCTTCATTGATTGTGAGAGCTTATGATATTCTAAGTTGGGACACCCATGCAGGGTATAAACTTTCGAGAGTCGTGCCCGCGGTTATGTGGCAGATGGGAATTTGTTAATATCCGGTTGTAGAGAACTTGACACTTAACTTAATTAAAATGCATCAATCGCGTGTGTAGCAGTGATGGTCTCTTTTCGGTGGAGTCCGGGAAGTGAACACGGCTTGGGTTATGTTTGAACATAAGTAGTCTTCAGGATCACTTCTTGATCACTTCCAGATGATGACCGCTGCGTAGTTTCTCTTCTTACTCTTATACTCGCCTTTAGCCACCATATTTTGCTTATCAAATGCTGCAACTCCACCTCATTACCTTATCCTACCCATAAGCTTAAATAGTCTTGATCTCGCGGGTTTTGAGATTGTTGTGTCCTCGTGACTCATAGATACTACCAAAACAGTTGCAGGTACCGATGATACCAGTGCAGGTGATGCCACCGAACTCAAGTGGGAGTTCGACGAGGACCTTGGCCGTTACTATGTTTCATTTCTTGATGATTAGTAGTGGAGCCCAGTTGGGACGATCGGGGATCTAGCATTTGGGGTTATCTTCTTTTCATTTGGATTTGTCCGTAGTCGGACTATGTGTGTACTCTGAATTATGTATGAATTATATGATCCTTGTGTGAAGTGGCAATTGTAAGCCAACTCTATTTATCCTTTTCTTGTTCATTACATGGGATTGTGTGAAGATGACCCTTCTTGCGACAAAACCACAATGAGGTTATGCCTCTAAGTCGTGCCTCGACACGCGGGAGATATAGTCGCATCGTGGGTTTACACCTCAGCCTCATGAGGTGAGAGCTTGCATAGGAATCTCCACTCCTCAGGAGGCCACCTGGGGAGGTTGCTCCTTCCGGAGGTCTTTGTGTTGTCCACCTTGTGAGGCTTGGCCCCTTGCGAGAATCTTGTCTTGTTGACGCTGAAGATGGGTCGTACCAGGTCATCGATGGAGCCATGCCGTGGGCCGCAGGTAGGAAAGTCTAGGTACCCTGGTACCTAGAACGCCGACAGTACCGATCCTCTTTATCAATTATGTCCACCGTACAAGATTCATGCCAAAATAGAGAGAAACCTCCACCCATACCATTACTATCCACACTTGCAAATCCGTTAAGACCGAGCCCACCACGAATTCTTCTCATTCTACCTTCCTTCTGCCTAGTTTCACACAAAAAACACAAGACTGGGGAATGCGACTTCACTAGGGTCACAAGCTTGCGAACTGTCTGAGAATTCCCCCCTCCCCGGCACTTCCAACTTAGCAAATTCATTGTGACCGACGGTCCTCCATCTCGGAGGCCACCTCAAGTAGCATGTCAGTTTCATCTCCTCGTTCATCCTGGCCCTATCTCCTTCCCTTGACAATGGGTTCCTTTCCTGGTGTGCTATTCGGTGGTGTTTTCATCAGTCCCCCATCGGCTGGTCCATTCTCCAAAAATAACACCGCATTCGACACTTTGACCACAAAGTTAGGGACCTCCTATCCACGCACATTGATTGAACCATTACCTTTGGTCACCCATTTCCAAGCGCTCTTCCCATCCTCCCCCATAGCAGCATCGCTAGCCGATATAATTGTTGGGGAACGTAGCATGCAATTTCAAAAAAAATCCTACGCTGACGCAAGATCTATCTAGGAGATGCATAGCAACGAGGGGGAGATAGTGTGTCTACATACCCTTGTAGATCGAAAGCGGAAGCGTTTGACAACGCAGTTGATGTAGTCGAACTTCTTCTAGCTCTGACCGATCAAGTACCGAACGTATGGCACCCTGAGTTCTACACACGTTCAGCTCAATGACGTTCCTCGCCCTCTTAATCCAGCAAGGTTTCGAGGAAATAGATGAGTTCCGTCAGCATGACAGTGTGGTGACGGTGATGGTGAAGTGATCTGCGCAGGGCTTCGCCTAAGCATCGCCACAATATGACTGGGGGTGTAAACTCTAGAGGGGGCGCCGCACACGGCTAACAGTTGTTGTTCTATGTTGTAGGCGGCCCCTTCCCCACATATATATAGGTTGGAGGGGAGGAGAGGAAGCCAAGGGGGCACCCCAAGTAAGAGGAATCCTACTTGGGGTCCTCTCCCAAATCGACCAACCGCCCTCTCCTATTCCTATTAGGAGTAGGAAGGGAAGAGGGGGAAGGGGGAATCCTATTCCCTTTTTCCTTTCCGCCTTCCCCTTTCCTTCTCCAATTTGGCCAGCCCATATGGGGGTGGGGGCACATCAGCCCCTATGTAGCTGGTGCATTTCCCTTCTTGGCCCATAAGGCCCAAATCCTTTGCACGGGTGCCCGGAACCCCTTCCGGTGACCCGATAAGTACCCGGTGCTTCCCGAAACACTTCTGGTGTCCGAATACCATCGTCCTATATATCAATCTGTACCTCTCGACCATTTGAAGACTCCTCGTCTTGTCAGTCATCTCATCAGGTACTCCGAACAATATTCGGTCACCAAATCACATAACTCATATAATACAATATCGTCATCGAACGTTAAGCGTGCAGACCCTACGGGTTCGAGAACTATGTAGACATGACCGAGACACCTCTCCAGTCATTAACCAATAGCTAAACTTGGATGCTCATATTGGCTCCAACATATTCTATGAAGATCTTTATCGGTCGAACCGTTATGACAACATACGTTATTCCCTTTGTCATCGGTATGTTACTTGCGCGAGATTCGATCGTCAGTATGTTCATACCTAGTTCAGTCTCGTTACCGGCAAGTCTCTTTACTCATTCCATAATACATCATCCTGCAACTAACTCATTACTCACTTTGCTTGCAAGGCTACTTATGATGTGTACTACCGAGAGGGCCCAGAGATACCTCTCCGGTACTCAGAGTGGCAAATCCTAATCTCGATCTATGCCAACCCAACAAACACCTTCGAAGATAATTGTTGATGTAGGGTAGAACCCTAGATACCCGATCTTTCATGATTGGAGCGGATTCCATGATGAACACGAAGAACACAAGGTGAAAACATGAGGGGAACACGAGAGAATCACTGAAACCAACAAGATTCGACTACACATGCGCTAGATCCTCGATACACAAAGAGATAATCGATCCAAATCCAACAAAGGACGATACAAGTGACGGTAGTTCTTCTCCGTGAGGAGGTCTTGTGGGGGTCTTCCCGTGAGGGGTCTAGAATCCGCTTGGGGGATCTTCTCCGAAGAGGTCGTGAGCTCCTATGGAGAAGTAACCAAGTGGATGAGCAAAACTCTCATACAAAAATGAGCTAATCCTTTGCTAAACCAAGAAAAGAGGTGGATGGGTCGTTTATATAGGCAAAGGGGCGAGGGGTTACATGGGCCTTGGCCCGACATGCGGGCGTAGGCGGGGAGCCGGATGATCCGGGCTTCAGGGACCCGGACGATCTGGGAGGTGGTCCGGACATGGCGAAGATGTAGGCGGTGGTGGTGGCGGACCGGATGTCTGGAGGGGGGGGGGTCCGGATGTCTTGCTGTGGTCTGGATGATTTGGGGCACGTCCGGATGGTCCGGCTTCAGGGCGCAGTTTCGGTTGCTCTCGGGTGGCTTAGCCGGATTGTCTGGATCGGGGTCCGGATCGTTTGGGTTGTGTCCGGATCGTCTGGCCAGCCTGGGACTTGGTTGATTTCTTCTCCGTCTTTGCGTATGTCTTCCGCTTCCGATCCTCCTTGCTCCTTAGCTTCTCCATGGCTAACTCCTTGGTACCTGAGTATGCAAAGCGTCCAGTTTGAGGTAGTAGCCATGTCTCATGTGATTCAAAAGTGAGTTGTGAGAGGAGTGATGTCACCTCGGTTTCGAGAGCTCTTGCACGTGCTCGTGTCATGGGTCCCCTAGGCACTTGGTGAGACGATGATAGGTCCATGGGGATGATCTTGGGATGCTCCGCATCATCTCCCCCCTTGGGAAAGATCTGGCCTCAAATCTAAATCTTCATCACCATGGTAGGGAGAAAGATCCTTGACATTGAAGATATCGCTCACATTGTAATTGTCGCGTGGGATGTCGATCTTGTAGGCATTGTTGTTATTGTAGTGTTCGAGCACCTTGAAGGGTCCATCGGCTCGTGGTAGAAGCTTGGACTTGCGTTCGTTGGGGAAGCGGCCCTTATGAAGGTGTAGCCATACAATGTCTTCAACGTTTAATATCATCGGTTGCTTATTGATGTTGAGCTTGGCCGCTAGTCGTTGTACTTGGCGCTAGATGGTGTGCCTTGTATCTTCATGCATCTTCTTGAGGTAGCTCACTCGTGCATCCGCATCCATGTTGATGCGCTCTTGTAGTGGTAGAGGAAGAATGTCCAATGGGGAAAACGGCTTGAAACCGTAGACGACCTCGAAGGGGGACTTGCCAGTAGTCGAATGTCCTGCGCGCTTGTAGGCATACTCAGTGATGGGTAGACACTCCTCCCACTCCTTGATGTTCTTATTGATCAACACGTGCAGTAGAGTGGAGAGTGTATGGTTCGTGAAATCCGTTTGGCCGTCGGTTTGAGGATGGTATGCCGAGGAGAATAAGAGCTTGATTCCGAGATTGGCGCATAGAGTCTTCCAAAAGTAGCTCAAGAACATGACGTCAAGATACGAGACAATCGTCTTGGGCACACCATGGAGTCGCAAGATTTCCCTAAAAAAGATATTTGCAACATGTGAGCATTGTCTATCTTGTTGCAAGGGATAAAAGGAGCCATCTTAGAGAATCGGTCCACAACAACAAACACGGAATCATTGCCATTTCTAGTTCCAGGAAAACCAAGCACAAAATCCATGCTAATATCTTCTCATGGGTGATATGGAATTGGAAGTGGCATATGAGACCATGGGATTGAGCTTTTGACTTAGCTTTGCGACATGTCGAACATCGGTTGGTGAAGCGTGAAACGTCACGAAACATCTTGGGCCAAAAGTAGTTCTTAGAGAGCGTGGCGAATGTCTTGTCGCATCCAAAGTGTCCCATTACGCCTCCTCCATGAGATTCTTGCAAAAGTAGCAAACAAAGAGAAGACTCGGAAATGCAAAGTTTATTAGCTCTCATAAGATAATCATCCTTGATGTAATAGCATTCCCAAGACGTATGCCTCAAACATTTGGCATATGGAATAGCAAAAGTAGGATCATGCGCATATAAGTCTTTTATGTGCTCAAAGCCAATAACATTCAATTCAAGTTGGGTAACAAGCATGCATCTACGGGAAAGCGCATCCGCCAAAACATTTTCCTTGCCCTTAATATACTTGATGACATAAGGAAAAGACTCGATGAACTCACTCCACTTTGCATGACGCTTGTTTAACTTAGTTTGACCCTTCAGATACTTAAGTGTTTCATGATTGGTGCCTTCAACGACTCCGTCAAGGAGTGGCAGCAGCAGTGGTTCTATATAGCCGAACCACGCGGGAAAAAGTGGGTGGCGGCCCCCGAGTTTAGATGCGGAGCTCCACTGCTGCTCACGTCTTGGCCCAAGAAGGGCCTGAACTGGTCTTCGCCCGACGAGCTGTCGTTGCTCTAGACGCGCGTTCAGAGTGTGGCTGACAGGGACGTCAAACTCGTCGACATGGTCCAGGTGATGCTAGTTCGCCTAGTCCTCCCCTGCCAGCGCCGAGCTTGCACTCTGTGGGAGTTCGACCCAACCGAGCACCAAACCCTTCAGGGGCTTTATGATTCCTCCCACAAGGATATCTGGAAGGTACTCTTCAAGCCCGGCAAATTGTGGCCGAGCCCCGCCGAGGACCGTGGGTATCAATTATCCCATCCCGCAAGGTCGGTAAGTTATAGCCGCGCTCTATTTATTCATGCTTCCGCTGGCATGCCTTGAGGGAGACGTCTTAATCGTGCTTCATTGTGACCTCAGGGATGGATAAAGAAAGTGGAGCGGATACATTGTCCGGCCCCGCTGCCGGAGGAACCGACCATACCCCTTCTGTCAAAGATGTTGGTCCCTGCGCCATACGAGGTGCCGAAGAAGGAAGCCTCCAAGAAGGTCAAGAAGACCCGGAGTGGCCTCCGTCGCCGCGAGGCTTCGGACGCAAAATCCGGAGACTCAAGTGACGCTCCTTCTTCAGAAGGCGAAGAGGAAGAAGCAAAGGAGGACGAGCCTCACTCTGAAGGTGGGAGGAAGCGTGCAGCTTCCCCGTCCCTGGAGGCTGAATCGCCCAAGAGGGGGAAAGGTTCCCTCCCAGAGACATCCACCACGGCTGCCGACAACAGCCCAGAGTGGGATCCCAGGGCCCAGCCCCTGGGGAAGTCGTAAGTATACGGAATCCGAACATGCGTATGCATCGGGGATTGTTGTTGGATTTATTGGCTTTAACCGTTGCCGTATTTTGCACAGCCCAGCGAGATCTCGCGCCAGACAGTCCTCATCGGTGGATTCGCTAGGCTCTGACACCTTAGCGAGCGAGACGCCTCCGCAGGCCCCTTCCCCAAATTCCAGGCGCGACATTGAGGTGTCATCCCGACAGGACCCGCCCCAGGGAGGACACATCCCCGTTGCCGGATTCACGGGGGCGGATAAGGCCCCCGGGACCTCTAAGGTGCTTGAGTCGAGCGTACAGCCACCTTCGATGGTGGGAGGCCTGCCTAACCCACCGGCATCCTCTGTTCGAGTAGAGCTGCCCAGCGGTCTATTGATAGCGTCGAAGAACGCATCCATCGTCGATGAGCACCTCACTCTCATGGGCGCGGTGGTTGAGAAGATTCAGTCCGCTAAGAGCGGGCTGAACAAGTCCTGCTTTGGCCTCATAAAGGCCTTTGAGGTATGTTTCCTAAGAAACCTTTGAGGGTTTGTCATAATATGAGTAGTAGCCCCTGATGCACTGTCCGGCGGAGGAGACAAAGCCGGGCAGGGGATCAAATCCTCTGCAATCGTAGGAGCCTATGTGAATGACGTATACCCTTTTATGTGAAAACAGGTGTCTGCGGAGAGGACGACCGCTTATAATGCGGAGGTGTCCGAACTGAAGCAGAGCCTTGCACAGGCCGAGGAAGAACTTGGCCGTGTGAGGAAGCAATTGGAAGACAAGCAAGGTATGTTGAAAACATTTGTCTTGACGTTGGCACGAATTAATAGTTGTGCATAGTGAGAAGTATTTGTATTCTATGCTCTAGGAGGGAGTACCGAGTACGAGGCACTAAAGAAGGTTGTGGCTGATGCCAACAAGAAGGTTGAGGCCGAACAGGCGCTTTGTGAGAAACACGAGGCCAGGGTCATCGTAGCTGAGCGAGAGCTCCAGGAAGCTGTGAATAAAAGCAAGGGCTTGGAGCAGAGTTTAATAGGGAGAGAATCCGAACTCGCCCAAGCTCTCGAGGCTGTAGAAGGTGCTCAGGAAGAAGCCCGAGGTGATGCATATAGTGCTATAAGTTCGGGGTGCCGAGCGACCAAAAAGGTGGTCGGATTTTATTGCCATACTGTGAAGCCCCTGGTGTGACCAGGCGAATGCGAAGTGTGGCTGCCATTTTCGATAAAGAGGCATCAGCGATAAACGATGGCCGATAAGTGTTATTTAAGTCTACGCATTGTAGTAGGATGATATGTCTATGCATATGAGTATGATGCATGAAAAGAGGTGTTATTTGGTGAAACCTGTAGTGGCCGGACTGGAGGGGGTTGTGAGTGGATCAAGAGTGAATCCGAACTGCCTTCTACCCTCACGTTCCTGTCATTGTGTGTCCAGTGCTGATTCCGCGCCGCCAATCCTGTTCTGCGTCAATCGTTAGTTTGTAAAGGCAGATGTTTGAAGGCGGCTGGGCGTCCTTTTGTGGTTGGTCCAAGGGTCCCTGATTGGACCCCGGTTGGCCCAGCCGTTATACCATGAGGTAATGCGGACTCCTCATTGGGTGTCCGGATTAGTTGGCCTGAGTGATTTACCAAGTGGAATCTAGTTAATGTGGTTTATCCCGCTGGCATACGGTAAACTACCGCAAGGTGGGGAGGTGCCGAAGATTTTTTATTTGGCGTGGATTTTTGGGTGATCCGAAGACAACCTTTAGAGTGGTAGCCCAATAAAGCTTGGCCTTTGCGCATTTACATCTTTTAGGAGATGTTATTCGTGGCTTCATACCCGTGTGGGCTTTGTGTGTTATGGAGCCCCCCGGACTACTAGGTCTGGAGGTACTGCAATGGACTTGCTGTGGTTGATGTGATCATGGGTGATCGGCCGTACTTTTATGCTCTGGTGGGGGGGTTGTTAATGAGAGGCCTCCCCTTATTGCTTCCGGCGCACGACCAGCCGCTTTGTTTTGAAGATCCGGCATTCTCTATTGGTATGCTTTGTCATCCTTCTGGGAGTACCGTGAATTTCACACGGTTGATCGAGTGTGTGGCTTTGTTCAAGTAGGCTTGGGCTGTTCTTTGTCCGTTTACCGGACTGAGGGTTGCTGGACCTGGCAGCAGTTTCCCTGTCTTGACGTTTATGACCATTGTGCCGAGGCTTGAGGATTCCTCTTTGTGTATACTTCTTACTGTCTTGGACCGCAATGATGTGTGGGCGCCTGGGTGTGTGCCTGTGGTTTTCCGGTTTGAGTTGAGGTAGCCAGCTGTGCTGGGTATGCCCTTTGTTAGGGTGGTCGAATCCGTACTTTTCAGTGGCCTTGATCTTGGTCCACCTGTCCACTAGCAAATATTGGTCAACTTTGAGCTACTCTTGCTTCCTTTGCAGGCTCTTTGCCGTGGCCATGAGCCATCGCTTGAAGCGGACCTGTTCCACCGGATCTTCAGGCACGCGGAACTCCTCATTGCCGAGGCTTTCCTCGTCTTCGGAGGGAAGTGTGCAGTTCTCCCTCTCCAGGTATCCCACCGTGGTCGGTCTGGCCTGCTTGAAGGTAGACTGATCGGGTTTGTATTCCTCTTTGGCAGCATCCGGAATACTTGCATCTCCGGGGCTGGTGTTGATGTGGTGAGGCTTGGAGCAGCATCGAAGACGCCCGTGCTTTGCTTTTCCTCTTGAGGGGTTATCCTCTGTTGCCTTGTCGTCACTGGTTTCCTTCGGAGTGTCTACCGTGTATATATCGTATGGAGGGGTGCTCGTCCACCGCCCTATGAGCGGTGGCTCCTGTAATTCTCCTGCATTGTCGTCCATACCGTCGATGTCTTCGGAGTCGAAGTCAAGCACGTCGGTTAAATCATCGATCGTGGCTATGAAGTGGGTGGTGGGTGGGCAGTTAATTCTTTCGTCGCCCGCCTCCCACTCTAGCCGGACATAGTCCAGCCGGGAGCCTCCTGACGGAGAAAGAGACTTTAATGAGTTCAGCATGTCACCAAAGTGTGAGTGTTGAAAGATGTCCGCAGCGGTGAACTCCATTACCGGAGCCCAACCAGGCTCGGCGAGCTCGGGAACGCGCGGACTGGATCCTACAACCGGATACGAGTCCGGGGGTCCGGAGTCACAGGCTTCCTTAGAAGCGAGGCATGTGTTAGGCTCCACCGCCGATGAGGGAACGGCCTGCGGGGCGGGGTCCATCCCTCCATCCCTAGGCAACACATCCTGCTCCGGATTTAAGTCCGGGGCTGCTGCAGGGGTGATATCCCGAGCGTCGGCCAATAGCAGGTCCAGGCCATGCTCGTCGTGACTGTCCTGTGCTCCTGGCGCGGGCCCGAACCCGTCGAAGATCAAGTCTCCTCGGATATCTGTCGTGTAGTTTAGGTTTCCGAACCTGATTTGATGGCCGGGGGCGTAGCTGTTGATCTGCTCCAGATGGCCGAGCGAGTTGGCCCGCAGCACGAAGCCGTCGAACACAAAAATTTGTCCGGGAAGGAAAGTCTCACCCTGGACCGTGTCATTGAAGATGATTGAAGGAGCCATCGAGCCTTGCGGCGACATCACAGAGGAACTCACAATGAAAGCACCAATGTCGGTGTCAAAACCGGTGGATCTCGGGTAGGGAGTCTAGATCTGTGCATCAAGGCTGATGGTAACAGGAAGCGAGGGACACAGATGTTTACCCAGGTTCAGCCCCTCTCGATGGAGGTAAAACCCTACTTCCTGCTTGATTAATATTGATGATATGGGTAGTACAAGAGTAGATCTACCACGAGATCGTAGAGGCTAAACCCTAGAAGCTAGCCTATGATGGTATGACTGTAATTGTGATCGGCCTTCTAAGGACCAACCCCTCCGGTTTATATAGACACCGGAGAGGTCTAGGGTTTACATGGAGTCGGTTACAAGGAAGGAAACACAATATCCGGATCGCCAAGCTTGCCTTCCATGCAAAGGAGAGTCCCATCCGGACACGGGCCAAAGTCTTGAGTCTTGAATCTTCACGCTTCAATAGTCCGGACGATGTATATAGTTCGGCTGTCCGGATACCCCCTAATCTAGGACTCCCTCACACGCTCCGTGTACTTTGCGTCGAGACCGATGACCCTCGTCTCTACCTTTTCAAGGGAGGTCGATACATTATTGATCCACTGCCAAACAACCCTTGGGTGGACAGTGACGGTGGCAACTATGCTCATCGGGCCTTCGACGAGGACATGTTGGATGCTAAAAACCTGCATCTCGATCTCTTTCGCCATTTGGAACCGCTGGAATAGAGGGCTATGGTTTGGAGAATTAGGATTAGATGGCTAGTCTAACTGAAGTAGTAGATGATTATTAAGATTAAAACAATGTGAACGCAGTGGGATTTGGATGCAAATGAAGACGAAGGGGAGGTGAAGAAGCCAAGGAAAATCGGTTCCCAATGGAGAAGTAAATGGGAGAAGTGGTGTGCAGGCAGTTGATTAGACGGCTAGGTAGACTAAACGAAAAGGCTATGCAGGTAGACTGATGAGTCGTACATGTTCGTGTACGTGCCCATCCTTCCTGATAGGTGGGACCTATGCAAACAGATAAAAAATGTGTCATAGCTGGTTCAGATGGATATTGGCGCGTGAGCGGGAGATACAACATTCTCTGGTTAAGGAATACTCCCTCCGTTTAGGTGAGTAAGTCACATTATGAAAATCTGGTTTTCCCAAAACCTTTAGGCGTGGAGCATTAACTTCCGGCTCGATCCCCTCCCAGCCTCGTTAGCCAGCGTTCTCTTCCTCTGTTTCCGCATTCTACATTTCCATTTTTCCTCTTCTCAAGTGTGGAACGATCTGCATGTCATCCTTGATGCACCAAAACGACCACTGCATGCATCGCGGTAGGGCGTTGATTGGGCATGCATGAGAATTTGGTTCTGCTCGCAATATGGATGATACCTGAACGATGAAGTGAATAGGCATGCTAGCACGGGAGACCTATTTCCGCCATGCAATACTGGAGTACTCATGTTCCTACTAGTAGTAGTAGTAGTACAACTGTGGTACACTTGATGGTCAAAATACTATTCATCCGGTCCTCACAATGAAGTGACAACACCCTGCGCCTGACACTAGTCTAGGCGGCGTGTTCGGGTTTCCAAAGTCAGCCTCACCCTGTGCACTGTGCAGTCTGTCACCGCCGTTGTACAACACATTGGTGCCTCGCCTCATCTCCCTCTCCCCTCCCATAGCACCACTCCATCTCCATCTCCTTCTCCATCTCCGTCTCCATCTCACTGTGCCCCCGTGTACCGTCGCCTCACTCGCCTCCCCTAGTACCACTATTCCCTCGCTAGTCGCTCCAGCACCGACAGCCTTCTCCCCCGTAAATCAAGCCCCAAAAAACCCCACCTTCCAAACTCCACCCTGGATGAACGCGAAGCGCGCAGCATGCATATGAGCCGCGATTGGAGCAATCTCCTCCTCGACCTCTATTGTTCGTGTATGGATATGTTGAGCGCCCTACGGCTGGCTGCATGCTCGAGGGACATGCACACGGCCATCATCGAAGCAAGGCCTAAGCTTTTCAAGACACCCTGCTTGCTGCTATCTGGTCTTGCGAGATTGGCTCACCATGATACGGAGGCGTACATGATGCCCTCGACTTCAATTCGATCTCCATTAGCCGAAACTTCTTTGCAGGTATGTATTGGGTCGCCGTACATCATTTCCCTCGACTTCGATCCGATCACCATCGCCCGAAACTTCTTGGCAGGTATGTACTGGGTCGGCATGAACTCCCACTGGATGGCTGCGTTCAGAGAAGACGGTAAAAAGTTGGTGCTCGCGAACTTCCAGACCTCCCATGAGATTATCCTTCCACCGTTGGATTATATAGAGTTTTAACATCGTGGTCCAAGTCATCTAGATTACCACGTTAGTTGGACAGACCTTGTTTTGCAGAAGATTGTAATCTGCCAAGTGCCCACACGACATACGAATTACGCAGACTTCAAGCTAATTGCCTTGTTCGACCGCAGACTCGCCTATCTTTATGCCGGTGCCTTCTTTAGCTGGAGACAACTCAGCTCGCAGTGGATCATCGTCAAAGCTGATACACACTTCTGTGATGCTATTGAACACAATGGCATCATCTACGCGATCGACAAAGCATATGGCACCATGTTTTCCTGGGATGGCGCGTGTAAGTTGTTTCCGTCTTATGTTAACGATGATGCCATGACACTGTTTGAACTTTTTGTGATGATTGGCATGTCCCTATTTGAGCAGAATTTGAGTAGAACTATGGCAATGTATTAGAGACGTCGTAAATCAGCTATATTTGGAATGAGTCAATTCATGCGATTGTGACCATGTCATTACAGCCAATTTGTACCTTGAATAATCAAACGGTTAGGCATATATGGATGTTATCCTTATTTTACAGTATAATATATACTACTACTAAATATGAGTGTGTATCAATGGCCATGTTAGTTTCCTCATTTTCATGATGTAGAAACATGCACCACACTGTTGGTTTCATCTAACCATACATTAGGGAAGTAAATGTGCATATGGAGAACTCTATATTTGGAAGTAGTGAAATCCTGCAATGCTTACCATGTTTACATACCTATATTCGCCCTTCAGCAATCCATGGCTAGAATAATATCCTCACAAAAAAAATTCCCACAGAACACGAGTATATAACAATGCATGGTCTGTTAGTTACCTTGAAGAATTTGTTTGTGAGGACACAACATGATTACATAACATGCATGACATGGTAGTTTTCTATGAAGAATCGATTGCGAGATAACATGAGTACAACCATGCATGGCACTTCTATATTTTCGAACCCAGTATACATTTCCCTGTATTTTCCTCCCAGTTCCAATAGGGACATATCAATGCTGTTTCTTGCATTATCCTACTCATACTCTGAACAATGCTGATCTTACATTAACAATGCATGTCCTTTTTGATATGATGCAGTGTCCCTACAGTTACTGCCCTTTGTAATCACACCACCTTTGCCAAAAATAGGGAAGCACAACTGGTTCCTCGCTCGGTCAGACGACGACAAAAGATTGATGATCATTCGGACACATGAGCCGGAAAAGTTATATTGCAAAAACCCCACTTTATACAAGCACCGTGTAATACGTGAGTATCCGGACAGTGGCTGTTACGTCTATGAGCAGGATACCAGCTTGTTGGGGCCTTTAGGATTTTTTAGTTGGAGGCGGGTAAATAGCCTTGGTTCACACTCTCTGTTTCTCGGACTCAATTATCCGATTAACCAGGAGATCACCGTTGGCAAGGACCTTGATGGCAGAGAAGCTATGTTTGCTATGGAAAACTGTGTCTACACGGCAAGCCCTAGGAGTCAGGGAGCAAACTCCCCTGATTGTCAATGATACAGCCTGCAGCCAAAAGAAGGTGAGAATGGCAAAGGCATACGGATTAACTTTGATCCTTGGATGTCTCAATTACGACAGGCAGTGATGTGGTTCAAGCCTTCAGGTTGACAGTTAATTGGGCTGTTGCATCAAAAGGGTGGAGTACTGGTGTCTCCGGATCACTGGTCGCTGAAGCGGGGCTGCAAATTATGATGGTGTTGGATCATCTCTTGGAATGACTTTGTTGTCTTTGCTGCTGGTTCTGGATGGGTAGTTCTTTCTTTTGTTATGCATATTCCTTGTCATTTGGTCATCCTCGTCTATGTCACTCTTACTATGTAATACTTGCTTCTGTTTAGAATGTCATTCTCGTCTGGATCACGAGAGTCTGAGCGCTGCAGATGGGTGCGTTTTGGTGGTGTAGCAAGACTTCTTATGAACTATCATGTCTTGCTGTTTATGTCAGTAGTAGTCACTAGTCAGTGTTTGAATGTTGTATATATCGTTGTTTCGAACTGTTTATTGTCTCGAACTACTGGTGGGCTAAATGAGGGCATCACCATTCTCCAGTGTTCAGAGTATATCTCCTTTTTTCAAGTTATATAATTTGAGCTCAGTGTCTTTTCGATGATGTACGCTTGTTTGGGCGAGTGAGGTGTCGTTGAATATGGGTCGAGTAGTAACACAATGCCCAACAGGTCAATTACGACTCTCAGGCCGGGCTCTCAAAAGATCCTGAAAAAAGGCCAGGCTCTCCAAAAAAGAAAGAATAAGGACTCTTAGGCCGACATGTGGGCGCCACCGGTGTTTTCGTGCGCTTGCGCGCCGAGAGCATATTGGTGCGTGCTCGAAATTCATGCTACCTTTTCATCCCTAGTCTCCCACCCCTCCCCCACCTCTGGAATCAATTACTACTCTAGTTCCCCCAAATCCCCCTCATGTACTCCCTGTACTCAAGCGCACTATCATGTCGTCGGTCAACGCGGATCTCCGAGTCGGAGATTCTGAGGTCCGTCCTGCCTTCGGTCGCTGCGTGCTGTCGCTCAACAGTGGCATGGCGGCGCTTGACGACCAGTTTGCCGGCAAAGTGCTGATGGTAACCATCAACAGCGACCGGCCTCCCGTATCGCCGGACGACCTTGTCAAAGCTCTTGGCATTGCGCACGGCATCCAAATAAGTGACTTGCTCATCGAAGTCTGTCCGCCACCGGCTGATTTCTTTGTCAGGTTCCAAACAACTTTCGACTACAATCGTGTGTTCGAATCTTCCCGGCGTTCGTTCTGTGATGGCGCACTGGTGAGCTTTGATCGGTGGCACCCAGGATGGGGCTCGGTGCCCTCTGAGCTTGAGTTTTTAACAAAGCTTACCTTCCACGGCATGCCTCGACGTGCTTGGAACAACGAGTCCATGAACGAGCTTATCAACGACCTTGGAGGTGAGCTCGTAAGTGTGTTTGTTCCTCCAGACAGCTGGGCTCTGACGGTTATGGCATGGACGAAGAAGCCGTCTACCATACCGAAGGTTATTGGTGTTGAGATACCGGTGCAGGAACTGGGGTTGTACTACTCATCGCCACCAAGGCCGCCGTGGACCACGTTAGGGATGTACCTGTATCGAGTGTTCGTGCATGTCAAAGAAGTGGTCAATCCATCAATCGAAGTCCTGCTGCCGCTGCTGGTGCCAGGGTTCGTCGATGACGTCCATTACATGAGTCAACGTCAGACTTTCCCCGTGTTGCTCAGAACGATGGATGGCACATGGCCTACTCCATCGCGCGGCGGAGGCCACTGCTTATTTGGGAGAAGAGGTAGGGCTGGCTGCATGGATGTGCTCTAATTTGAGGTAACAACTGAATCTTGTCAAATTCATTATATAATCTCCTGAAGGTTTTGACCAACGTATCACACAAATATCCTCTTTCTTTGTTTCGAGCTCTTTTTCTGACAGATCTAGATCACCATGACGTCTTCAAGTGCCCCCAAGGACAAGTTTTTCGAGAAGGTCATCAACCCCTAAGAAGGTCATCAACCCCTACCTCGCAGAGGTGCTGCATCACCCTCAAACCATTGAGATGTGTGAGGGGGTGCTGCACATCCGTGATGTTGAGGGACCAAGGAGGACCAGAAGCGTGGAGACAAAAATCGAAGCAATGGAACAACAAGTTTTCCAGTGCCAAGGGATGGTGGAACGTGGACTCAACGACAACCAGATGATGATCGTGGAATTCACCAACAACCACAAGATGGATGCCAAGAACATTGGGGAGACCATCTTCAAGCTCCATGAGAAAATCGAGCACCTCCAAGCCCAGATCTATGACCTTCAAAACCAAAACTGTGAGTATGAATATAGATTCAAAAGGATGAGTTTGGCTGGAGATTTGAGTATCCCGGAGACTCAGTCATCCTTCTATGATAGTGAGCCTATGCCTTGGAAGACATATGACAAGCCTACATCATCAACAACTCCATCGTCACCACCTCCGAGGAACTAAACACATGGGTATGGGCAATCCCCTTGGCAACTGCCAAGCTTGGGGAGTTGCCTCGGTATCGTATCACCATCACACTGCTACCTTTACCGTTTTACTAAGTTCGATCCTTTTAGTAATATCTTGATCTAGTAGAATAAAGTTTTGGTATGATTTGTTGGGGATCGTAGTAATTTCAAAAATATTCCTACGCACACGCAAGATCATGGTGATGCATAGCAACGAGAGAGGAGAGTGTTGTCCACTACCCTCGTAGACTGAAAGCGGAAGCGTTGGAACAAAGCGGTTGATGTAGCCGTACGTCTTCACGACCCGACCGATCAAGCACCAAAACTATGACACCTCCGAGTTCTAGCACACGTTCAACTCGATGACGATCCCCGGACTCCGATCCAGCAGAATGTCGGGGAAGAGTTCCGTCAACACGACAGCGTGGTGACGATCTTGATGTTCTACCATCGCAGGGCTTCGCCTAAGCACCGCTACAATATTATCGAGGACTATGGTGGAGGGGGGCACTGCACACGGCTAAGAGATCAAGAGATCAATTGTTGTGTCTAGAGGTGCCCCCTGCCCCGTATATAAAGGAGCCAAGGGGGAGGGGGCGGCCGGCCAAGGAGGGGCACGCCAAGGGGAGTCCTACTCCCACCGGGAGTAGGACTCCTTTCTTTCCTAGTTGGAATAGGAGAAGGGGGAAGGAGGAGGGAGAGGGCAAGGAAAGGGGGGCGCCGCCCCCCTCTCCTTGTCCTATTCGGACTAGGGGGGAGGGGGCATGGCCCAGCCCTTGCCTCCTCTCTTCCTCTCCACTAGGGCCCATGTAGGCCCATTAAGCCTCCGGGGGGTTCCGGTAACCTCCCGGTACTCCGGTAAAATCCTGATTTCACCTGGAACACTTCTGATATCCAAATATAGGCTTCCAATATATCAATCTTCATGTCTCGACCATTTCAAGACTCCTCGTCATGTCCGTAATCACATCCGGGACTCCGAACAAACTTCAGTACATCAAAACTCATAAACTCATAATATAACTGTCATCGAAACCTTAAGCGTGCGGACCCTACGGGTTCGAGAACTATGTAGACATGACCTAGAACTATTTCCAGTCAATAACCAATAGCGGAACCTGGATGTTCATATTGGCTCCTACATATTCTACGAAGATCTTTATCGGTCAAACCGCATAACAACATATGTTGTTCCCTTTGTCATCGGTATGTTACTTGCCCGAGATTTGATCGTCGGTATCTCAATACCTAGTTCAATCTCGTTACCGGCAAATGTCTTTACTCGTTACGTAATGCATCATTCCGTAACTAACTCATTAGCTACATTGCTTGCAAGGCTTATAGTGATGTGAATTACCAAGAGGGCTCAGAGATACCTCTCTGACAATCGGAGTGACAAAACCTAATCTTGAAATATGCCAACTCAACATGTACCTTTGGAGACACCTGTAGAGCTCCTTTATAATCACCCAGGTACGTTGTGACGTTTGGTAGCACACAAAGTTCTATCTCTATAGATCTTGATGCCCAATATGTAAGCAGCTTCACCGAGGTCTTTCATTGAAAAACTTTTATTCAAGTATCCCTTTCTGCTATGCAAAAGTTCTATATCATTTCCAATTAACAATATGTCATCTACATATAATATCAGAAATGCTACAGAGCTCCCACTCACTTTCTTGTAAATACAGGCTTCTCCAAAAGTCTGTATAAAACCATATGCTTTGATCACACTATAATAGTGTTTATTCCAACTCCGAGAGGCTTGCACCAGTCCATAAATGGATCGCTGGAGCTTGCACACTTTGTTAGCACCTTTTGGATCGATAAAACCTTCCGGTTGCATCATATACAACTCTTCTTCCAGAAATCCATTCAGGAATGCAGTTTTGACATCCATTTGCCAAATTTCATAATCATAAAATGCGGCAATTGCTAACATGATTCGGACAGACTTAAGAATCGCTACGGGTGAGAAAGTCTCATCGTAGTCAACCCCTTGAACTTGTCGAAAACCTTTCGCAACAAGTCGAGCTTTGTAGATAGTTACATTACCATCAGTGTCAGTCTTCTTCTTGAAGATCCATTTATTCTCGATGGCTTGCCGATCATTGAGCAAGTCAACCAAAGCCCATACTTTGTTCTCATACATGGATCCCATCTCAGATTTCAAGGCCTCAAGCCATTTTGCGGAATCTGGGCTCATCATCGCTTCCTCATAGTTCGTAGGTTCGTCATGGTCAAGTAACATGACTTCCAGAATAGGATTACCATACCACTCTAGTGCGGATCTTACTCTGGTAGACCTACAAGGTTTGGTAGTAACTTGATCTGAAGTTTCATGATCAATATCATTAGCTTCCTCACTGATTGGTGTAGTTGTCACGGGAACCGGTTCTTGTGACGAATTACTTTCCAATAAGGGAGCAGGTACAGTTACCTCATCAAGTTCTACTTTCCTCCCACTCACTTCTTTCGAGAGAAACTCCTTCTCTAGAAAGGATCCGAATTTAGCAACAAAAATCTTGCCCTCAGATCTGTGATAGAAGGTGTACCCAATAGTCTCTTTTTGGTATCCTATGAAGACACATTTCTCCGATTTGGGTTCGAGCTTATCTGGTTGAAGTTTCTTCACATAAGCATCGCAGCCCCAAACTTTAAGAAACGACAACTTTGGTTTCTTGCCAAACCATAGTTCATAAGGCGTCGTCTCAACGGATTTTGATGGTGCCCTATTTAACGTGAATGCGGCCATGTCTAAAGCATAACCCCAAAACGGTAGCGGTAAATCAGTAAGAGACATCATAGATTGCACCATATCTAGTAATGTACAATTATGACGTTCGGACACACCATTTCGTTGTGGTGTTACGGGTGGCGTGAGTTGTGAAACTATTCCGCATTGCTTCAAATGTAAACCAAACTCGTAACTCAAATATTCTCCTCCACGGTCAGATTGTAGAAATTTTATTTTCTTGTTACGATGATTTTCCACTTCACTCTGAAATTCTTTGAACTTTTCAAATGTTTCAGACTTGTGTTTCATCAAGTAGATATACCCATATCTGCTCAAGTCATCTGTGAAGGTGAGAAAATAACAATACCCGCCGCGAGCCTCAATATTCATTGGACCACATACATCAGTATGTATGATTTCCAACAAATCAGTTGCTCGCTCCATAGTTCCGGAGAACGGCATTTTAGTCATCTTGCCCATGAGGCACGATTCACAAGTACCAAGTGATTCATAATCAAGTGATTCCAGAAAGTCCATCAGTATGGAGTTTCTTCATGCGCTTTACACCAATATGACCCAAACGGCAGTGCCACAAATAAGTTGCACTATCATTATCAACTCTGCATCTTTTGGCTTCAACATTATGAATATGTGTATCACTGCTATCGAGATTTAATAAAAATAGACCACTCCTTAAGGGTGCATGACCATAAAAGATATTACTCATATAAATAGAACAACCATTATTCTCTGATTTAAATGAAAAACTGTCTCGCATCAAACAAGATCCAGATATAATGTTCATGCTCAACGCTGGCACCAAATAACAATTATTTAGGTCTAAAACTAACCCAATGGTAGATGTAGAGGTAGCGTGCCGACCGCGATCACATCGACTTTGGAACCATTTTCCACGCGCATCGTCACCTTGTCCTTAGCCAATCTTTGCTTAATCTGTAGTCCCTGTTTCGAGTTGCAAATATTAGCAACAGAACCAGTATCAAATACCCAGGTGCTACTGCGAGCATTAGTAAGGTACACATCAATAACATGTATATCACATATACCTTTGTTCACCTTGCCATCCTTCTTATCCGCCAAATACTTGGGGCAGTTCCGCTTCCAGTGTCCAGTCTGCTTGTAGTAGAAGCACTCGGTCTCAGGCTTAGGTCCAGATTTGGGTTTCTTCTCTTGAGCAGCAACTTGTTTGCTGTTCTTCTTGAAGTTCCCCTTCTTCTTCCCTTTGCGCTTTTTCTTGAAACTGGTGGTCTTATTGACCATCAACACTTGATGCTCCTTCTTGATTTCTACCTCCGCAGCTTTCAGCATTGCAAAGAGCTCGGGAATAGTCTTGTCCATCCCTTGCATATTATAGTTCATCACGAAGCTCTTGTAGCTTGGTGGCAGTGATTGAAGAATTCTGTCAATGACACTATCATCAGGAAGATTAACTCCCAGTTGAATCAAGTGATTATTATACCCAGACATTTTGAGTATGTGTTCACTGACAGAACTATTCTCCTCCATCTTACAGCTATAGAACTTATTGGAGACTTCATATCTCTCAATCCGGGCATTTGCTTGAAATATTAACTTCAACTCCTAGAACATCTCATATGCTCCATGACGTTCAAAACGTCGTTGAAGACCCGGTTCCAAGCCATAAAGCATGGCACACTGAACTATCAAGTAGTCATCAGCTTTGCTCTGCCAGACGCTTTTAACGTCGTCAGTTGCATCTGCAGTAGGCCTGGCACCCAGCGGTGCTTCCAGGACGTAATTCTTCTGTGCAGCAATGAGGATAATCCTCAAGTTACGGACCCAGTCCGTGTAGTTGCTACCATCATCTTTCAACTTTGCTTTCTCAAGGAACGCATTAAAATTCAACGGAACAACAGCACGAGCCATCTATCTACAACAAACATAGACAAGCAAAATACTATCAGGTACTAAGTTCATGATAAATTTAAGTTCAATTAATCATATTACTTAAGAACTCCCACTTAGACAGACATCTCTCTAGTCATCTAAGTGATCACGTGATCCAAATCAACTAAACCATGTCCGATCATCACATGAGATGGAGTAGTTTCAATGGTGAACATCACTATGTTGATCATATCTACTATATGATTCACGTTCGACCTTTCGGTCTCCGTGTTCCGAGGACATATCTGTATATGCTAGGCTCGTCAAGTTTAACCTGAGTATTCTGCGTGTGCAACTGTTTTGCACCCGTTGTATTTGAACGTAGAGCCTATCACACCCGATCATCACGTGGTGTCTCAGCACGAAGAACTTTCACAACGGTGCATACTCAGGGAGAACACTTCTTGATAATTAGTGAGAGATCATCTTAAAATGCTACCGTCAATCAAAGCAAGATAAGATGCATAAAGGATAAACATCACATGCAATCAATATAAGTGATATGATATGGCCATCATCATCTTGTGCTTGTGATCTCCATCTCCGAAGCACCGTCGTGATCACCATCGTCATCGGCGCGACACCTTGATCTCCATCGTAGCATCATTGTCATTACGCCATATATTGCTTCTACGACTATCGCTACTGCTTAGTGATAAAGTAAAGCAATTACAGGGCATTTGCATTTCATACAATAAAGCGACAACCATATGGCTCCTGCCAGTTGCTGATATCTTCGGTTACAAAACATAATCATCTCATACAATAAAATATAGCATCACGTCTTGACCATATCACATCACAACATGCCCTGCAAAAACAAGTTAGACGTCCTCTACTTTGTTGTTGCAAATTTTACGTGGCTGCTACGGGCTGAGCAAGAACCATCCTTACCTACGCATCAAAACCACAATGATAGTTCATCAAGTTAGTGCTGTTTTAACCTTCTCAAGGACCAGGCGTAGCAACACTCGGTTCAACTAAAGTTGGAGAAACAGACACCCGCCAGCCACCTGTGTGCAAAGCACGTCGGTAGAACTAGTCTTGCATAAGCGTACGCGTAATGTTGGTCCGGGCCGCTTCATCCAACAATACCGCTGAACCAAAGTATGACATGCTGGTAAGCAGTATGACTTGTATTGCCCACAACTCACTTGTGTTCTACTCGTGCATATAACATCTACGCATAAAACCTGGCTCGGATGCCACTGTTGGGGATCATAGTAATTTCAAAAAAATTCCTACGCACACGCAAGATCATGGTGATGCATAGCAACGAGAGGGGAGAGTGTTGTCCACGTACCCTCGTAGACCGAAAGCGAAAGCGTTGGAACAAAGTGGTTGATGTAGTCGTACATGTCCATGGCCCGACCGATCAAGCACCGAAACTATGGCACCTCTGAGTTCTAGTACACGTTCAGCTCGATTATGCCTCTAAGTCGTGCCTCGACACATGGGAATATAGCCGCATCGTGGGTGTTACAAGTTGGTAACCAGAGCCATCCCCGACTTAGGAGCCCCCTGCGTGATCGAATCGCTGACGTTTTTGAGTCTAGAACAAAATGTTTTGAGTCTTAGGATTATATATATCGGAGAGTAGGATTCTTTTTACTCCTCAGTCCCTTCGTCGCTCTGGTGAGGTCTCCTGACGTAGATGTTTTGACTTTCCTCTCCTCATTTTCACTAAAAAAAATTTAGGATCACGTGGGTATCTTGGGATCGTTCTGATATTCTTGTGATGAGAACATTGTTATTGGTGCCTCCTGACATTTAGGGGTTGTGGCAGTGTCCCGGGGAGTTGAGCTCCGAGGTGTTGTCATCACAATTTTATCGTTGCAGTTCTGGAACACCTGAGTTTCACCGACATTGAAAATCTCTTTTATGCAGCTAGTGGTAAGATAACCTTAGCGCCACCTAGTACTGGGGCGGGAGTTCGGGAGTATTGCCTTGGCTAGTATAACGGATGCTTTTCGAAGGTTGAGGCACACGATTTCCGGAGTTTTCTTGCTTATGTGTTGACGGATGGATACAACTGGATGTAGGGATTGTTAGTTTGGGTGAGATATATTGCTTCCCCTGTATCGCCAACACCGGATTGCATAACCAGAAAGTTTTGAGAGTTTATAGGTGGGAATTCAAGTAGCTCTAGTTTTTTTTCTTTTTGACAGATGGATGATATGAGTTTGGAGTTCGACGTCTAGTGGTCCGCCTATCCACAGTCGTTTTTACAGTGGTCTCGTTGTGTCTTAAAGAGTCCTTGGCTATGCTGGCTCAGGGACGCTTCGTAGGTCATGTGCATTGCCTTGTACATGATGGTGTTGTACGATCGAGCCAGTGTGGGCCCCACCACGAAAACTTCAGACGAAATCTCTATCATATGTTTGTTTCCGGCTTATTCTGCAAGCCAAATCCTTTGTTTTGTTTTCTTTGTGGTATTCGAGTTTCTTCAAAGTAAAATGTTGAATCCATACCTTTCCATAACGGTGTTCTCATATTGCTCTATGAATACTAATCCTTCTTGATCATCGAGGTCATCATGTTAATTCTTTTCCAACCGGCGTGCTTCACTTCAAGTGGATCCGATCATTTCAACATTTGCGAGATCAATTCTAAGTTTTCTCAACGGTGTTTGTTTCATCCATCCCAAGTTGTCTTTGTTTTCCTACCCTCCCACCCTTTTCTTCAAGGACTCATATATTTTAATCAAGTATCCATTTATTCATGTGAAGTCTCTTCACTCTTTTCAATCAATGTTCTGATCCGGTGATCCCTCATGAAGAAGCTCACGAGCTTCAAGTTCATCATTCTTAATTCTCATATTCTTTTCCGGTGGATTTAACTCAAGCTTTCGGTGTTGATCATATCCCTTTCCTCGTTTCAAATGCCATCCCATGCTGGTGCATCTCATAATCATTCACCTCTCTCTATTCGTATCTGGAGTGCTAAAGATATCTTAGAAGAATCATGTTTCCATTCTTAATCTGTTCGAGTTATTTCGAGGTTTTTCTCTCATTCAAGCTATTTAATTCTACTGGCGCAACCTCTATTTCAAGCAATCCTTCAATGATGTTTCTTTCGAGTGGGCCCTAACCCACAGGTCTTTTCCCAGGATCTTACCTGACTATTCAAATTTTTCCCCGGAGCTATTCCCAAATTCATTTCAAAGTTTGATGTAAGAATGAATTATCATCAGTCATATTCCTTCTCAAAGATCGCTTTCAAAACATTTTCATCGTTGGTTCAACCTTTCTAATTTTCATTCCGGAGTGCCTCAACAATTCATGGTGGTGTGATGCGAAGTTCAAGCTTGATGCCATCCTCTCATAAATGTTTTTGATTGTGAGAATTCTTTTCACCCATTCGGAGCAATTCAGGAGTCTTTTCATTTTGATTCGCCGGAGCCCATCATCTTAGAATTATTCATTCCAGCTTTCAGTTCTCGTTCTCCAAGTCTTAGCGGTGCATCTTTCAAGTTTACTCTAGTCAGCTCATGATCTCTTTGTTCTCTTGTATCTAAATTCTGTCAAGTATCTTTATTCGTTTTCTAATTATTCCCGGTGAGTTGTGCCTTTGCTACATTCATTTTCAATTCTTATGGTGGTTCGTCCAAGATTTCACTTCCTTCGTTATCATATCAATTCATTCGTTGTTTCCAAATCCCACCGGTGGTTCCATCAATATCTTCTCAAGTTTGCGCTATAGCTCTATCTTTAATCATTTTTCAATGAGAATAAGAACTATGCCAAATCCGTTGTATGTCATCAATTTAAATTGATGAAGGATAGGCATGACATAATTCTTATTCTTGTTTCATCCAAGTGATTAATTCTTTTCTTCCGGAGATTGTTCATGATGAAGTAATTCTCGGTTCTAGTGTTTCATCTTTTCCTTTTCCAGAGTTCAAATTTCCTCGGCCATTTCATCGGGACCTCCATGTGAATCACTGCAAGGCTTTAATCTTATTTTTTTCATCCTTCTATTCTATCTCATCATCCTTTTGTTTACCGGAGTTCTTCATGGTGGTTCATCATGGATTTAATTCATTCTTGAAGTGTTCTTCAAGATTCTTGTTGGAGGAGTTCAAGCATTCTTCATCTTGCATTCCGAAGTGCAATTCTCTCTATCTTATCTTTTGAGATGGCGTTATGTCATTCTTGATAATTTCCCTTCATGTTTCATGATTCACAAGTTTTCAAGAGTGACATATGTAAATCCATCATTTTCTCTTTGTTCAAGAGATCTTTTCAACCATCAATCTCGTTGTTGGAGTTATCTTGGTACAAATTTCACCTAAAGCCTTCCCTAAGGAATGTTGATATTGTGGTGCTTATCAATGATCCAAGTTATCTCTCTATCATCTTGGTGGAAGATTTTTCATCTCGTTGGTGTTATCAATTATATTATTTGTTTCCGTAGTGGCAGAATTTCGCCTCAATTTTGAGAAGTTTTCCATAAGCCCACTACAAGCTTATTCGTTTCGTTGTTGGTTTTCCAACAACTCCATTATAACCTTCTTGGAAGGGTGCTTTCCAAGCTCATTTGTGGCAAAAGTTGGCATTTTCTTCTCCATTCTGTTATTCCAATGATCTATCTTCTATTCTTTCTTCCGGAGGCATTGTGATGTTGCTCTCTTCACTCATAATCTTGTTTTGTCAAGATCATGTTCTTCTCCATGCTTATCCATTTAACCGGAGTGTTGTGTCTATCATTCCTCTTTTAACCGGAGTCTCATCCAAGTGCTTTCATTTTGCCGAGTTCATATTCTATTCCTTCCATTTCCGACTAGAGTGTCGTCGTAATTGTTCTTTAACGTTCCTTGTACATCTCGTTTCAACCTGAGTGCTTGCATGTACTTCTTGTCCATTGCAACCATTTTCATATGTCTTTCAACCTACAAGGTTCTCGTTATGTTCCTCGTTTCTCTCTGCTAATGGAGTGTTTGCAATCTTGTTTGTCTCCGTTGTATTCAATCTTTCAAGTTTTTCAACCTCTCAAGGATCGTGGTTTCACTCGTTTGTCAAAGAAGCAACTTTGTTTTACCTCTCCTCTTCCTTTTCCGCTTCTCTCCAGTGCCATCCTAGATCTCGGGATGAGATCCTCTTGTAGTGGTGGAGAGTTGTAACACCCTGGATGTAACTTTCCATAATTGTAACTCCAACTCTTGCCATTTTCGGCTATGTGATATGATATTTCCTTCGTGGTTGGGTTTTGGTCTTCGTTTTGCATTTTGGTCATGTCAGGCTTTTCATCTCATTGCTTCATGTGCATTGCAACATCTCATCTTGCATCCCTTTTTAAAACTCAACTAAATAAACCGTATGGATCTTCGGTCCATTTAAATCGAGGGATATTCACAATGGTGATTTCTCTTTAGAACATATACTCCCAATATTATTAGGGAGCTATAATAAATATTCCATTAACTGGAAATCACCCATAATACATTTGCATTATTCTTCAACTCTTCTTTTATCCGACTCAACTTTCTATCCTTCCTTTTCGACCATTTAGTAAAATTGAGTTGCAATTTTACTTCTCCACAAATGTTCCAAATCTTCCCATAAATCACATCTGGTGTGTAGGGTCACCCCCTATAATTTCAACCCATTTGGAGTTCATTTGAATGGGTTTCAAAATTCAAACTTGTCTGAGTTAAATCCAACATGTGTGGATTTTACTTCCTCTAAAAATCCTCAGTCTATTTTTGTCAAATTCCTCACATTTTTGTGAGTCCGGGAAAATAATCCCCATGTCCAACTTCTTTCCATAACCCTCTCTTTCTTTTCTTCTCTCTAATTCTTTTCTGTTAAAGAAAGTATGAGAGAGAGGGAGGAGAGAGACAACCCAGGCCAGCCCATCCATCCCCACAGCCCATCTAATCCCTATAACCATAGCCCGATCCCCTTTGTTCACTCTCTTCCTCCCCTCGCTCCCATCGAGCGCCGCCACGCACATGCACACACGCATCATGCCCGATCCCCTCGCTCCCGCATCCGCGCGCCTCCAGCGCCTAACCCCACGCTCCGCCCTCACCAGAGAAGAGGACAAGGCTGGAGTCTCGTCAGCCTCCTCAACACCGTCGCACCCCCGTCCATCAGGAACCGTGCCCTCGCTCCGTCCCCTACAGCCTCCCCTCCTCTGTGCCAAGGCCATGGCCTTGTCGGCCGACCCCGCCTGCCTCCCCTCGCCGTCGCACCCTCCTCCTTGCCTTGGAGCCCCACGCCTCGTCCTCGTGTCTCCAGACTCGTCCCCGACCACAGCAAGGCCGCCGCTCCGGTCAAGTTCCTCGCCGGATCCAGCGACCTCCGCCTTGAACCGTCGTCTCCATTCTGTTCCGGGCCTTCTTCGCCCACGCCCTCCTCCACTAGCAACGTCGCCGCCCCGCCGGACCTCCTTCCTCAGCGCCATATCCCACCATCGCCTCGGCCTCATCCCGGAGATGAGCGAACGCATCTTCCCCGGCATCGCCCTGTGCTGCCCTGCATTGAGCAGAGTTGCTACTCGCTTGGACTGCTGCCCTGCCAAGACGAAGACTTCTCTGTACCAGGTTGCCTCGCTGGATCGTCGAGATTGTCTCGGATTGCGCCAAGTACACAGGAGGCCTGTGCTTTTCCGTTGCTTCATACCCGTCTAATGGTCAAGACCCTCTTTTCGACTTCGTGTACAACTACATGGTGAGGCGCCAAGTACCACGACTATAGTCATTGCCCCGATGACATCGAGTACGACTACACACGATGATGCGCCAAGTACCTCTACCCATGACCCGAGAACATCTACAACCCGTGTATAACTACCGTCGCCAAGACCGGACTGACAAGTACCCCGACAACATGTGTACCACTACCATCGACCCTCGAAGACTCCGTGGACGTCAAGTTCCTCACTGTCACCCCGAACATTTACGTCACCGTGTACCACTACTCCCATGACGACCGTCCCGAGAACGTCTACTTCCTCTACATCTCACCAGCTCGTTCAGCCCCAAAACACACGCTTCAAAGGTATAAACCCAAGACGACGCCCGCGTACGAATGCAATCTTGTTTGTCTATATTGTATTCATTCTTTCAAGTTTTTCAACCTCTCAAGGATCGTGGTTTCACTCGTTTGTCAAAGAAGCAACTTTGTTTTACCTCTCCTTTTCCTTTTCCGCTTCTCTCCAGTGCCATCCTAGATCACGGGATAAGATCCTCTTGTAGTGGTGGAGAGTTGTAACGCCCCGGATGTAACTTTCCATAATTGTAACTCCAACTTTTGCCATTTCCGGCTATGTGATATGATATTTCCTTCGTGGTTGGGTTTTTGTCTTCGTTTTGCATTTTGTTCATGTCAGGCTTTTCATCTCATTGCTTCATGTGCATTGCATCATGTCATCTTGCACCCCTTTTTAAAACTCAACTAAATAAACCGTATGGATCTTCGGTCCATTTAAATCGAGGGATATTCACAATGGTGATTTCTCTTTAGAACATATACTCCCAATATTATTAGGGAGCTATAATAAATATTCCATTAACTGGAAATCACCCATAACACATTTAAATTATTCTTCAACTCTTCTTTTATCCGACTCAACTTTCTATCCTTCCTTTTCGACCTTTTAGTAAAATTGAGTTGCAATTTTACTTCTCCATAAATGTTTGAAATCTTCCCATAAATCAAATCTGGTGTGTAGGGTCATCCCCTATAATTTCAATCCATTTGGAGTTTGTTCGAATGGGTTTTGAAATTCAAACTTGTCTGAGTTAAATCCAACAGGTGTGGATTTTACTTCCTCTAAAAATCCCCAGTCTATTTTTGTCAAATTCCTCACATTTTTGTGAGTCTGGGAAAATAATCCCCATGTCCAACTTCTTTCCCTAACCCTCTCTTTCTTTTCTTCTCTCTAATTCTTTTCTGTTAAAGAAAGTATGAGAGAGAGGGAGGAGAGAGACAACCCAGGCCGGCCCATCCATCCCCACAGCCCATCTAATCCCTATAACCCTAGCATGATCCCCTCTGTTCACTCTCTTCCTCCCCTCGCTCCCATCGAGCGCTGCCATGCACACGCACACCCGCATCGTGCCCGATCCCCTCGCTCCCGCATCCGCGCGCCTCCAGCGCCCAACCCCACGCTCCGCCCTCACCGGAGAAGCGGACCAGGCCGGAGTCCCGTTAGCCTCCTCAACGCCGTTGCGCCCCCATCCATCAGGAACCGTGCCCTCGTCCCATCCCCTGCAGCCTCCCGTCCTCTGTGCCAAGGCCACGGCCTTGTCGGCCGACCCCGCCTGCCTCCCCTCGCCGCCGCGCCCTCCTCCTTGCCTTGGAGCCCCGCGCCTTGTCCTTGTGTCTCCGTACTCGTCCGCGGCCACAACAAGGTCGCCGCTCTAGTCAAGTTCCTCGACGGATCCGGCGACCTCCGCCTTGAACCGCCGTCTCCGTTCTTTTCCGGGCCTTCTTCGCCCATGCCCTCCTCCACCAGCAGCGTTGCCGCCCCGCCGGACCTCCTTCCTCAGCGCCATATCCCACCTTCGCCTCGGCCTCATCCAAGAGATGAGCGAACGCATCTTCCCCGGCATCGCCCTGTGCTGCCCTGCATTGAGCAGAGCTGCTGCTCGCTTGGACCGCTGCCCTGCCAATACAAAGACTGCTCTATACCACGTCGCCTTGTTGGATCGTCGAGATTGTCTCGGATTGCGCCATGTACAGGGGAGGCCTGTGCTTTTCCGTTGCTTCATACCCGTCTAATGGTCAAGGCCCTCTGTTTAACTTTGTGTACAACTACATGGTGAGACGCCAAGTACCACGACTATAGTCGTTGCCCCGATGACATTGAGTACGACTACACACGGCGATGCGCCAAGTACCTCTACCGATGACCCGAGAATGTCTACGACCCGTGTATAACTACCGTCGCCAACACTTGACTGACAAGTAGCCCGGCAACGTGTGTACCACTACTGTCGACCCTCGAAGACTCCATGGACGTCAAGTTCCTCGCCGTGACCCCGAACATTTACGTCACCGTGTACCACTACTCCCACGACGACCGTCCCGAGAACGTCTACTTCCTCTACATCGCACCAACTCATTTAGCCTCAAAATGCATGCTTCGAAGGTATAAACCCGAGACGACGCCCGCGAATGAATGCAATCTTGTTCGTCTCCGTTCTATTCATTCTTTCAAGTTTTTCAACCTCTCAAGGATCGTGGTTTCACTCGTTTGTCAAAGAAGCAACTTTGTTTTACCTCTCCTTTTCCTTTTCCGCTTCTCTCCGGTGCCATCCTAGATCTCGGGATAAGATCCTCTTGTAGCGGTAGAGAGTTGTAACGCCCCGGATGTAACTTTCCATAATTGTAACTCCAACTTTTGCCATTTCCGGCTATGTGATATGATATTTCCTTCGTGGTTGGGTTTTTGTCTTCGTTTTGCATTTTGTTCATGTCAGGCTTTTCATCTCATTGCTTCATGTGCATTGCGTCATGTCATCTTGCACCCCTTTTTAAAACTCAACTAAAAAAACCATATGGATCTTCGGTCCATTTAAATCGAGGGATATTCACAATGGTGATTTCTCTTTAGAACATATACTCCCAATATTATTAGGGAGCTATAATAAATATTCCATTAACTGGAAATCACCCATAACACATTTAAATTAGTCTTCAACTCTTCTTTTATCCGACTCAACTTTCTATCCTTCCTTTTCGACCTTTTAGTAAAATTGAGTTGCAATTTTACTTCTCCATAAATGTTCCAAATCTTCCCATAAATCAAATCTAGTGTGTAGGGTCACCCACTATAATTTCAACCCATTTGGAGTTCGTTCGAATGGGTTTCGAAATTCAAACTTGTCTGAGTTAAATCCAACAGGTGTGGATTTTACTTCCTCTAAAAATCCTCAGTCTATTTTTGTCGAATTCCTCACATTTTTGTGAGTCCGGGAAAATAATCCCCATGTCCAACTTCTTTTCCTAACCCTCTCTTTCTTTTCTTCTCTCTAATTCTTTTCTTTGAAAGAAAGTATGAGAGAGAGGGAGGAGAGAGACAACCCAGGCCGGCCCATCCATCCCCACAGCCCATCTAATCCCTATAACCCTAGCCCGATCCCCTCTGTTCACTCTCTTCCTCCCCTCGCTCCCATCGAGCGCTGCCATGCACACGCACACCCGCATCGTGCCCGATCCCCTCGCTCCCGCATCCGCGCACCTCCAGCGCCCAACCTCGCGCTCCGCCCTCACCGGAGAAGCGGACCAGGCCGGAGTCCCGTCAGCCTCCTCAACGCCATCGCACCCCCGTCCATCAGGAACCGTGCCCTTGTCCCGTCCCCTGCAGCCTCCCCTCCTCTGTGCCAAGGCCACGGCCTTGTCGGCCGACCCCGCCTGCCTCCCCTCGCCTTCGGGCCCTCCTCCTTGCCTTGGAGCCCCGCACCTCATCCTTGTGTCTCCGTACTCGTCCGCGGCCACAGCAAGGTCGCCGCTCCAGTCAAGTTCCTCAACGGATCCGGCGACCTCCGCCTTGAACCACCCTCCGTTCTTTTCCGGGCCTTCTTCGCCCATGCCCTCCTCCACCAGCAGCGTCGCCGCCCCACCGGACCTCCTTCCTCAGCGCCATATCCCACCTTCGCCTCGGCCTCATCCAAGAGATGAGCGAACGCATCTTCCCCGGCATCGCCCTGTGCTGCCCTGCATTGAGCAGAGCTGCTGCTCGCTTGGACCGCTGCCCTGCCAATACAAAGACTGCTCTGTACCACGTCGCCTCGCTGGATCGTCGAGATTGTCTCGGATTGTGCCATGTACAGGGGAGGCCTGTGCTTTTCCGTTGCTTCATACCCGTCTAATGGTCAAGGCCCTCTGTTTGACTTTGTGTACAACTACATGGTGAGACGCCAAGTACCACGACTATAGTCGTTGCCCCGATGACATCGAGTACGACTACACACGGCGATGTGCCAAGTACCTCTACCCATGACCCGAGAATGTCTACGACCCGTGTATAACTACCGTCGCCAACACTAGACTGACAAGTAGCCCGACAACGTGTGTACCACTACCGTCGACCCTCGAAGACTCCGTGGACGTCAAGTTCCTCGCCGTGACCCCAAACATTTACGTCACCGTGTACCACTACTCCCACGACGACTTTCCCGAGAACGTTTACTTCCTATACATCGCACCAACTCATTTAGCCCCAAAATGCATGCTTCAAAGGTATAAACCCGAGACGACGCCCGCGAACGAATGCAATCTTGTTCGTCTCCGTTCTATTCATTCTTTCAAGTTTTTCTACCTCTCAAGGATCGTGGTTTCACTTGTTTGTCAAAGAAGCAACTTTGTTTTACCTCTCCTCTTCCTTTTCCGCTTCTCTCCGGTGCCATCCTAGATCTCGGGATGAGATCCTCTTGTAGTGGCGGAGAGTTGTAACGCCCCGGATGTAACTTTCCATAATTGTAACTCCAACTTTGGCCATTTCCGTCTATGTGATATGATATTTCCTTTGTTGTTGGGTTTTTGTCTTCGTTTTGCATTTTGTTCATCTCAGGCTTTTCATCTCATTGCTTCATGTGCATTGCATCATGTCATCTTGCACCCCTTTTTAAAACTCAACTAAATAAACTGTATGGATCTTCGGTCCATTTAAATCGAGGGATATTCACAATGGTGATTTCTCTTTAGAACATATACTCCCAAAATTATTAGGGAGCTATAATAAATATTCCATTAACTGGAAATCACCCATAACACATTTGCATTATTCTTCAACTCTTCTTTTATCCGACTCAACTTTCTATCCTTCCTTTTCGACCTTTTAGTAAAATTGAGTTGCAATTTTACTTCTCCAAAAATGTTCCAAATCTTCCCATAAATCACATCTGGTGTGTAGGGTCACCCCCAATAATTTCAACCCATTTGGAGTTCATTCGAATGGGTTTCGAAATTCAAACTTGTCTGAGTTAAATCCAGCAGGTGTGGATGTTACTTCCTCTAAAAATCCTCAGTCTATTTTTGTCAAATTCCTCACATTTTTGTGAGTCCGGGAAAATAATCCCCATGTCCAACTTCTTTCCCTAACCCTCTCTTTCTTTTCTTCTCTCTAATTCTTTTATGTTAAAGAAAGTATGAGAGAGAGGGAGGAGAGGGACAACCCAGGCTGGCCCATCCATCCCCACAACCCATCTAATCCCTATAACCCTAGCCTGATCCCCTCTGTTCACTCTCTTCCTCCCCTCGCTCCCATCGAGCGCTGCCATGCACACGCACACCCGCATCGCGCCCGATCCCCTCACTCCCGCACCCGCGCGCCTCCAGCGCCCAACCCCGCACTCCGCCCTCACCGGAGAAGCGGACCAGGCCGGAGTCCCGTCAGCCTCCTCAACACCGTCGCGCCCCCGTCCATCAGGAACCGTGCCCTCGTCCTGTCCCGTGCAGCCTTCCCTCCTCTGTGTCGTCGCCTCCTCCGTGCCAAGGCCGCGGCCTTATCGGCCGACCCCGCCTGCCTCCCCTCCCCGTCACGCCCTCCTCCTTGCCTTGGAGCCCCGCGCCTCGTCCTCGTGTCTCCGGACTCGTCCCCGGCCACAGTAAGGCCGCTGCTCCGGTCAAGTTCCTCACCGGATTTGGTGACCTCCACCTTGAACCGCCGTCTCTGTTCTGTTCTGGGCCTTCTCCGCCCACGCCCTCCTCCACCAGCAGCGTCGCCGCCTCGCCGAACCTCCTTCCTCAGTGCCATATCCTACCTTCGCCTCGGCCTCATCTAGGAGATGAGCGAACGCATCTTCCCTGGCATCGCCCCGTGCTGCCCTGCATTGAGCAGAGCTACTGCTCGCTTGGACCGCTGCCCAGCCAAGACGAAGACTGCTCTATACCACGTCGCCTCGCTGGATCGTTCAGATTGTCTCGGATTGCGCCAAGTACAGGGGAGGCCTGTGCTTTTCCGTTGCTTCATACTCGTCTAATGGTCAAGGCCCTTTGTTCGACTTCGTGTACAACTACAAGGTGAGATGCCAAGTACCATGACTATAGTCGTTGCCCCGATGACATCGAGTACGACTACACACGACGATGCGCCAAGTACCTCTACCCATGACCCGAGAACGTCTACGACCCGTGTACAACTACCATCGCCAAGACCGGACTGACAAGTACCCCGACAACGTTTGTACCACTACCGTCGACCCTCGAAGACTCCGTGGACGTCAAGTTCCTCGCCGTGACCCCGAACATTTACGTCACCGTGTACCACTACTCCCATGATGACCGTCCCGAGAATGTCTACTTCCTCTACATCATGCCAACTCGTTCAGCCCCAAAACGCATGCTTCAAAGGTATAAACCTGAGACGACGCCCGTGAACGAATGCATGTGTGTTGTATGAGATGCTTGTGTTTGCACCGCGTCCGAATTGTCGCTCTTTTACCAGGTCACCGACACGTGGGAACCCGGTATTCGGGATCACCCCACCATCTTTTGCATGTTCTGCACATCCACATCTTCGTTTGTACCGGTCGCTCAATGAGTTATCGAAACCGGAATGTTGCCATGGCATCGTTTTCGTCGCCATGGCACCCAAATCTTTCTGCCATGGTGACCAAATGCTCCTTATCATCTTCATGTCAAATTTTTCATAAAAATCGCATAAAACTTGTATATGTCATCCGCATCATGATAACAACATTTAAAATGTCTAAAATTGATGTTTGCATGAAAATTGCTAAATGACATGGGGATTTTTCGAAATTGTTGTTTGTTGTTTCCTACCTCATTTAAACTGCCTAGATAGTTAGTTTAATTATGCTTCACCTCTTGCCATGTTTAACAACATTTAATATTGTTGTGTACCTAAGCGAGAGCAAACTAAATAACTCGAATGTGGTGTTTCGTCAATATGCAACTCGTTGCATATTGAGCTCCACTTAATTTGTAGTATTGTTTGTTGCACTTTGCCATGCCATGCCTCATTAAACTGGACATGCATCATACTTGGTTGCGCATCATGCCTTGTTTATGCTTGTGTGTTTACCATGTTGTTTGCTTCTTTCCGGTTTGCTTCTCTCGTTAGCTTCAGTTTCGTTCCGGAGTTGTGAGGATTTGTTCGACTACGCCCGTTTGTCTTCTTCTTCGACTCGTTCATCTTCCTTGCGGGATCTCAGGAAAGATGACCATTACCCTCAATATCACTTCTATCTTTGCTTGCTAGTTGCTTCGTTCTATCGCTATGCCGTGTTACATATCACTTGTTTACCATGCCTCCCATTTTGCCATGTCAAGCCTCTAACCCACCTTCCTAGCAAACCGTTGTTTGGCTAAGTTACCACTTTTGCTCAGTCCCTTTTATGGCGTTTTTAGTTGCAGGTGAAGTTGAAGATTTCTCCATGTTGGAACATGTTCATGTTGGGATATCACAATATCTCTTATTTTAATTAATGCATCTATATACTTGGTAAAGGGTGGAAGGCTCGGCCTTATGCCTGGTGTTTTGTTTCACTCTTGCCGCCTTAGTTTCCGTCATACCGGTGTTATGTTCCTTGATTTTGCGTTCCTTACGCGGTCGGGTTTATGGGAACCCCTTGACAGTTCGCCTTGAATAAAACTCCTCCAACAGGGCCCAACATTGGTTTTCCATTTGCCTAACAACCTATAACCCTCCCTTGGGGTCTACAGGGCCGAGGGTCATCTTAA
>NC_041391.1:369860818-369907352 GCF_002162155.2 Triticum dicoccoides | reverse complement strand
GCCACCGCGGGGCAACTCGAGGTCTGGTTTTACTCGTAGGCTGACCTATCCGTTGTGCCTTGAGAACGAGATATGTGCAGCTCCTATCAGGATTTGTCGGCACAGTCGGGCGGTCTTGCTGGTCTTGTTTTACCATTGTTGAAATGTCTTGTAACCGGGATTCCGAGACTGATCGGGTCTTCTCGGGAGAAGGAATATCCTTCATTGATTGTGAGAGCTTATGATGGTCTAAGCTAGGACACCCCTGCAGGGTATAAACTTTCGAGAGTCGTGCTCGCGGTTATGTGGCAGATGGGAATTTGTTAATATCCGGTTGTAGAGAACTTGACACTTAACTTAATTAAAATGCATCAATCGCGTGTGTAGCCGTGATGGTCTCTTTTCGGTGGAGTCCGGGAAGTGAACACGGCTTGGGTTATGTTTGAACATAAGTAGTCTTCAGGATCACTTCTTGATCACTTCTAGATGACGACTGTTGCATAGTTTCTCTTCTTACTCTTGTACTCACCTTTAGCCACCATATTTTGCTTATCAAATGTTGCAACTCCACCTCATTACCTTATCCTACCCATAAGCTTAAATAGTCTTGATCTCGCGGGTTTTGAGATTGTTGTGTCCTTGTGACTCACAGATACTACCAAAACAGTTGCAGGTACTGATGATACCAGTGCAGGTGATGCCACCGAACTCAAGTGGGAGTTCAACGAGGACCTTGGCCGTTACTATGTTTCATTTCTCGATGATTAGTAGTGGAGCCCAGTTGGGACGATCGGGGATCTAGCATTTGGGGTTATCTTCTTTTCATTTGGATTTGTCCGTAGTCGGACTATGTGTGTACTCTGAATGATGTATGAATTATATGATCCTTGTGTGAAGTGGCGATTGTAAGCCAACACTATTTATCCCTTTCTTGTTCATTACATGGGATTGTGTGAAGGTGACCCTTCTTGCGACAAAACCACAATGCGGTTATGCCTCTAAGTCGTGCCTCAACACGTGGGAGATATAGCCGCATCGTGGGCGTTACACCTCAGCCTCATGAGGTGAGAGCTTGCATAGGAATCTCCACTCCTCAGGAGGCCACCTGGGGAGGCCGCTCCTTCCGGAGGTCTTGGTGTCGTCCGCCTCGTGAGGCTTGGCCCCTTGCGAGGATCTTGTCTTGTTGACGCTGAAGATGGGTCGTACCAGGTCGTCGATGGAGCCACGCCATGGGCCGCAGGTAGGTAAGTCTGGGTACCCTGGTACCCAGAACGCCGACAGTACCGATCCTCTTTATCAATTATGTCCACCGTACAAGATTCATGCCAAAATAGAGAGAAACCTCCACCCATACCATTACTATCCACACTTGCAAATCCGTTAAGACCGAGCCCACCACGAATTCTTCTCATTCTACCTTCCTTCTGCCTAGTTTCACACAAAAAACACAAGACTAGGGAATGCGACTTCACTAGGGTCACAATCTTGCGAACTGTCCGAGAATTCCCCCCTCCCCGGCACTTCCAACTTAGCAAATTCATTGTGACCGGCGGTCCTCCATCTCGGAGGCCACCTCAAGTAGCATGTCAGTTTCATCTCCTCGTTCATCCTGGCCCTATCTCCTTCCCTTGACAATGGGTTCCTTTCCTGGTGTGCTATTCGGTGGTGTTTTCATCAGTCCCCCATCGGCTGGTCCATTCTCCAAAAATAACACCGCATTCGACACTTTGACCACCAAGTTAGGGACCTCCTATCCACGCACATTGATTGAACCATTACCTTTGGTCACCCATTTCCAAGCACTCTTCCCATCCTCCCCCATAGCAGCATCGCTAGCCGATATAATTGTTGGGGAATGTAGCATGCAATTTCAAAAAAATCCTACGCTGACGCAAGATCTATCTAGAAGATGCATAGCAATGAGGCAGAGATAGTGTGTCTTCATACCCTTGTAGACCAAAAGCGGAAGCGTTTGACAACGCAATTGATGTAGTCGAACTTCTTCTAGCTCTGACCGATCAAGTACTGAACGTATGGCACCTCCGAGTTCTACACACATTTAGCTCAATGACCTTCCTCGCCCTGTTAATCCCGCAAGGTGTCGAGGAAATAGATGAGTTTCGTTAGCATGACGGTGTGGTGACGGTGATGGTGAAGTGATCTACATAGGGCTTCGCCTAAGCACAGCCACAATATGACTGGGGGTGTAAACTCTAGAGGGGGCGCCGCACACGGCTAACAATTGTTGTTATATGTTATAGGAGGCCCCTTCCCCACATATATATTGGTTGGAGGGGAGGAGAGGCAGCCAAGTGGGCGCCCAAGTAAGAGGAATCCTACTTGGGGTCCTCTCCCAAATCGACCAACCGCCCTCTCCTATTCCTATTCGGAGTAGGAAGGGAAGAGGGGGAAGGGGGAATTCTATTCCCTTTTTCCTTTCTGCCTTCCCCTTTCCTTCTCCAATTTGGCCAGCCCATATGGGCGTGGGGGCGCACCAGCCCCTATGTAGCTGGTGCATTTCCCTTCTTGGCCCATAAGGCCCAAGTCCTTTGCAGGGGTGCCCGGAACCCCTTCCGGTGACCAGATAAGTACCCGATGCTTCCCGAAACACTTCTGGTGTCCGAATATGTAACGCCCCGAGACCGATGCTCAAGTTGCCTTCCATTTATTTGTCGTTGTTGTCGTGTGTTTATTGTGTTTGTTGCATTATCATAATTTTTTTGCATATTTCATTCCTCTATGTTGATGCCATGACCATGTTGAGTGCCATGTCTTATTTTGCTTCTTGCAACATGTTCATCTTTTATTGTATTGCATTATGCCATCTTTGTTTGTTGCATTCCATGCCCATCATTGTCATATTGTATTTTGCCATCCTATGTTGTTGCATCATGGTCATAATTATTGCATTGTGCTTCTTGTCATATTGTGTTCCCCATGCTCATCATGTTCATTGTGCTAGTCATCTTGTTGTGATGGGTGTGTGCATCACTCCTTGCCATCTATCTCTCAAACCATGCCTATGCATCATCACCTCCTTCTTCGCTCTTTCATGTTTTTGCAAGTGACCTTTCCCCTCCTCCATAATTGTTCACTCTTTTCCTGATGCTAGTGCACCTCATCCTTAACCTCTCTGAAAAACGTCATCTATTTTGGAGTTGTTTTGGTTGGGTTCAAAAATGGCTCAAGTTTGAATTTAATTCAAACTTGAATTATTTTTATACCTTTAAAAATGGCCAAACCAATTTATTCAAATACTGCATAAATCCAGGACTCCATATATATCTTTATCTCTGTGAGTTTCCTTCCCAAAACCCCTGGCCTTTTCAATCTTGGAGGTGTCTAATTATTTTAGGAAAAATAAAAGAAAGAAAGGAAGGCCTCAATCCCATCCGAAGCCCACCTGGGCCTTTCTTTCCCCGGCCCAGCCGAGCCGAACGGCCACCTGCTCCCTCCCTCATGGCGTCTCCTTCCTCTAGAGTACAGCAGCAGCAGCGCCGTGAGCAGGAGGCTCACGGACGTCGAGGGCAGCCATCCCGCGCCCCTATAAAGCCCTGCAGCGACCCCTAGGGTTCCTCCTCCTTCCTATTTTCCCCTCCGCGCCGCCGCCACAGGTAAGGGGCACCCACGAACGCCTCCATAGCCATCGCCTCTTCGATCCCGAGCGAGTTCAGGAGAGCGAGCTTGTCGCCGGCAAGCCTTCAGTCAAAATCAGCCGCCTCCGCCGTGGGCATCGTCTTCCCTGACATCGTCTGCGTCGCCTCCAACCACGACGGTGCCACGGGACGTCAAGATGGTGTCACCTGCACCCTCATCTTCCTCCCCTGCTTCCTCTGCTTCGCGGATCCGAGGATGTCGCCCCGATCGGCGCGTCCCCACGTCATCTCCTTCTTTTTCCGGCAAGTCCAGGAGCCAGAAGGTCCAAGGCCGACGCGATCGTCTTCCTCTGCGACCTCTTCTTCCCCTGCGTTCTCTGCTTCACGGACACCGGCGATCTGCGGGTTCCCAAGCCGTCTTCACTGCTTCTCCAATCACCCTGCCAACGAATTCGAGCCCCTCATGAGCTCCTCTCGCCAAGCCCTCCTTTTCCCTTTCAAATCCGTGCATGTAGGCGTCGCTCCGGTCGAGTTTGTGCAGGACCACCATGAACAAGTTCGTGGAGCTTCTGTTGTTTTCTTTCGTGAGCCCGTGGTCTATTCCTGCGCGAGCACACCCACACCCTCACTTCGTTGCTCTACCACACGCACCCCGGCACGTTTCCGCACCCCCGCCGGTCCTGTGCAACCACAGCAGCGGTTGTTGCTGGCTCCCGTCGCCGGCGAGTCCCCGTGCGCATGATTGAGTTTTGGTCCTGGTCGCGATGCGCAGATGTTTAAGTTTCTGTCGACTTCCCATTGATCACAAACACACAGCTAGCCCAGTGGCTAGCGCGGCCGCTATTCATTCGAGGGGTCTGGGGTTCGAGTCCCAGCCACCCCCATTTTTGCTACGTTTTCCTGTTATTTTGCACACTCTCACAGCCACATGGGCCGAACTCATCTGGGCCACTGCATTGTGATGCTTCGGGCCCGTGCATATTTTTTTCCCACTCTGTGTATTTTAGCATTTTTCAATGCATGCATATTTACCGAATTGCCACTGTTTTAAAATGTCTATAGCTAAATATGCATGCATCCAAACTAAACAAACTATATACTATGTAAAATGCTTAGAATTTTATCTAGTTTCACAATATGCTGCTTTCATCCATGTTCAAAATGTTTAAATTGTTGTTTGCACTAATTTGCATAATTGCCATGCTAAAATGATTTATTCCATAACTAATCAACCGTAGCTCCAAATTAAATGTTCTTTCTATGTAAATGGGGCAGAAAAATGCATAGAATAACATGGTCCGATTTCTTTTCCTGTTTAACAACTTTAAAATATGTTTTAGGGCAGAACAGTAGCAAATTCATAAATTGCATATGAGGATTTTCCGGAAATGTTGTTTGTTGTTCCGGCCTCATTTAAACTTGCCTAAATAGTTAGTTTACTTTTGTTACACCCCTTTCCATGTTTAACAACATTTAACATTGTTGTGTACCTAAATGAGAGTGAACTAAATAACTCGGATGTGGTGTTTCGTCAATATGCAACTCGTTGCATATTGAGCTCCACTTAACTTGTAGTATTGTTTGTTGCACTTTGCCATGCCATGCCTCATTAAACCGGACATGCATCATACTTGTTTGTGCATCATGCCATGTTTATGCTTGTGCATTTACCATGTTGTTTGTTTCTTTCCGGTGTTGCTTCTTAGTCCCGGTAATGTTGCGATTGTGAGGATTCGTTCGACTACTCCCGTTTGTCTTCTTCATGGACTCGGTCTTCTTCCTAGCGGGATTTCAGGCAAGATGACCGTCACCTTGGATCTCACTACTATCATTGCTATGCTAGTTGCTTCATTCTATCGCTATGCTGCGCTATCTATCTTTTGCTCTTCAAGCCTCCCAATTTGCCATGTCAGCCCCTAACCTTTTCACCCTTCCTAGCAAACCATTGCTTGGCTATGTTACCGCCTTGCTCAGCCCCTCTTATAGCGTTGTTAGTTGCAGGTGAAGTTTCAAGATTGCTCCATGGTGGACAGGATTATGTTGGGATATCACAATATCTCTTATATTATTAATGCATCTATATACTTGGTAAAGGGTGGAAGGGTCGGCCTTATGCCTGGTGTTTTGTTCCACTCTTGCCGCCCTAGTTTCCATCATACCGGTGTTATGTTCCCGAATTTTGCGTTCCTTACGCGGTTGGGTGATTTATGGGACCCCCTTGATAGTTCGCTTTGAATAAAACTCCTCCAGCAAGGCCCAACCTTGGTTTTACCATTTGCCTCACCACCACCTATACCCTTCCCTTCGGTCGGCCAACCCGAGGGTCATCTTTATTTTAGCCCCCCCGGGCCAGTGCTTGTCTAAGTGCTGGTCCGAACCGAGTAGACTGCGGGTCCCCCTCGGGGAAACTCGAGGTCTGGTTTTACTCGTAGGATATCTCATCCGGTGTTGCCCTGAGAACGAGATATGTGCAGCTCCTATCGGGATTGTCGGCATATCGGGCGGCTTTGCTGGTCTTGTTTTACCATTGTCGAAATGTCTTGTAAACCGGGATTCTGAGACTGATCGGGTCTTCCTGGGAGAAGGAATATCCTTCATTGATCGCGAGAGCTTATCATGAGCTAAGTTGGGACACCCCTGCAGGGTATAAACTTTCGAGAGCCGTGCCTGCGGTTATGTGGCAGATGGGAATTTGTTAATGTCCGGTTGTAGATAACTTGACACCAGATCCGATTTAAAATGCATCAACCACGTGTGTAGCCGTGATGGTCTCTTCTCGGTGGAGTCCGGGAAGTGAACACGGTTTTGGGTTATGTTTGACGTAAGTGGGAGTTCAGGATCACCTCTTGATCATTGTTAGCTTCACGACCATTCCGTTTGCTCTCTTCTCGCTCTTATTTGCATATGTTAGCCACCATATATGCTTAGTCACTGCTGCAACCTCACCACTTTACCCCTTCCTTTCCCATTAAGCTTTGCTAGTCTTGATACCCATGGTAATGGGATTGCTGAGTCCTCGTGGCTCACAGATTACTACAACAACAGTTGCAGGTACAGGTTATGCGATGATCATGACGCGAGAGCGATGTTTGCTTGTTTTGGAGTTCTTCTTCTGCTTCTTCTTCGATCAGGGGATAGGTTCCAGGTCGGCAGCCTGGGCTAGCAGGGTGGATGTCGTTTGAGTTTCTGTTTATGTTTCATCCGTAGTCGGATGTTGTTCTCATGTATGTTGATGTACTCTTGGGCGTTTGTGCCTTTTGTATGTATCCCCATCTATTATGTAATGTTGATGTAATGATATCCACCTTGTAAAAGCGTATCAATATGCGGTTCTATCCTTGGTGGGACCTTCGAGTCTCTTTAGGATAATATCGCATATTGGGCGTGACAGAATACCATCGTCCTATATATCAATCTTTACCTCTCGACCATTTCGAGACTCCTTGTCATGTATGTGATCTCATCCGGTACTCCAAACAACATTCGGTCACCAAATCACATAACCCATATAATACAATATCGTCATCGAACGTTAAGCGTGCAGACCCTACGGGTTCGAGAACTATGTAGACATGACCGAGACACCTCTCCAGTCAATGACCAATAGCTAAACCTGGATGCTCATATTGGCTCCAACATATTCTATGAAGATCTTTATCGGTCGAACCGTTATGACAACATACGTTATTCCCTTTGTCATCGGTATGTTACTTGCGCGAGATTCGATCATCGGTATCTTCATACCTAGTTCAATCTCGTTACCGGCAATTCTCTTTACTCGTTCCATAATACATCATCCTGCAACTAACTCATTAGTCACTTTGCTTGCAAGGCTACTTATGATGTGTACTAACGAGAGGGCCCAGAGATACCTCTCCGGTACTCAGAGTGGCAAATCCTAATCTCGATCTATGCCAACCCAACAAACACCTTAGAAGATAACTGTTGATGTAGGGTAGAACCCTAGATACCCGATCTTTCATGATTGGAGCGGATTCCGCGATGAACACGAAGAACACGAGGTGAAAACACGAGGGGAACACGAGAGAATCAGTCAAACCAACAAGATTCGACTACACATGCGCTAGATCCTTGAAACACAAAGAGATACACGATCCAAATCCAACAAAGGACGATACAAGTGATGATAGTTCTTCTCCGTGAGGAGGTCTTGTGGGGGTATTCCCGTGAGGGGTCTAGAATCTGCTTGGGGGATCTTCTCCGAAGAGGTCATGAGCTCCTATGGAGAAGTAACCAAGTGGATGAGCAAAGCTCTCATACAAAAATGAGTAATCCTTTGCTAAACCTAGAAAAGAGGTGGATGGGTCGTTTATATAGGCAAAGGGGGTGAGGGGGTACATGGGCCTTGGCCCGACACACGGGCGCAGGCGGGGAGCTGGATGATCCGGGCTTCAGGGACCCGGACGATCTGGGAGGTGGTCCGGACGTGGCGAAGATGTAGGCGGTGGTGGTGGCGGACCGGATGTCCGGAGGGGGGTCTGGACGTCTTGCTGGGGTTTGGATGATTTGGGGCACGTCTGGATGGTCCGGCTTCGGGGCGCTGTTTCGGTTGCTCTCGGGTGGCTTAGCCGGATTGTTCGAATCGGGGTCCGGATCGTTTGGGCTGTGTCCCGATCGTCCGGCCAGCCTGGGACTTGGTTGATTTCTTCTCCATCTTCACGTATGTCTTCCGCTTCCGATCCTCCTTGCTCCTTAGCTTCTCCATGGCTAACTCCTTGGTACCTGAGTATGCAAAGCGTCTCAGTTTGAGGTAGTAGCCATGTCTCATGTGATTCAAAAGTGAGTTGTGAGAGGAGTGATGTCACCTCGGTTTCGAGAGCTCTTGCATGTGCTCGTGTCATGGGCCCCTAGGCACTTGGTGACATGATGATAGGTCCATGGGGATGATCTTGGGATGCTCCGCATCATCTCCCCCCTTGGGAAAGATCTGGCCTCAAATCTAAATCTTCATCACCATGGTAGGGAGAAAGATCCTTGACGTTGAAGATACCGCTCACATTGTAATTGTCGCATGGGATGTCGATCTTGTAGGCGTTGTTGTTATTGTAGTGTTCGAGCACCTTGAAGGGTCCATTGGCTCGTGGTAGAAGCTTGGACTTGCATTCGTTGGGGAAGAGGCCCTTACGAAGGTGTAGCCATACAATGTCTTCAATGTTTAATATCATTGGTTGCTTATTGATGTTGAGCTTGGACGCTAGTCATTGTACTTGGCGCTCGATGGTGTGCCTTGTATCTTCATGCATCTTCTTGAGGTAGCTCACTCGTGCATCCGCATCCATGTTGATGCGCTCTTGTAGTGGTAGAGGAAGAATGTCCAATGGGGAAAACGGCTTGAAACCGTAGACGACCTCGAAGGGGGACTTGCCAGTAGTCGAATGTATTGCGCGCTTGTAGGCATATTCGGTGATGGGTAGACACTCCTCCCACTCATTGATGTTCTTCTTGATCAACACGCGTAGTAGAGTGGAGAGTGTATGGTTCGTGACCTCTGTTTGGCCGTCGGTTTGAGGATGGTATGCCGAGGAGAACAAGAGCTTGATTCCGAGATTGGCGCATAGAGTTTTCCAAAAGTAGCTCAAGAACATGACGTCAAGATACGAGACAATCGTCTTGGGCACACCATGGAGTCGCAAGGTTTCCCTAAAAAAGAGATTTGCAACATGTGAGCATTGTCTATCTTGTTGAAAGGGATAAAAGGAGCCATCTTAGAGAATCGGTCCACAACAACAAACACGGAATCATTGCCATTTCTAGTTCCAGGCAAACCAAGCACAAAATCCATGCTAATATCTTCTCATGGGTGATATGGAATTGGAAGTGGGATATGGAGACCATGGGATTGAGCTTTTGACTTAGCTTTGCGACATGTCGAACATCGGTTGGTGAAGCGTGAAACATCACGAAACATCTTGGGCCAAAAGTAGTTCTTAGAGAGCGTGGCGAATGTCTTGTCGCGTCCAAAGTGTCCCATTACGCCTCCTCCATGAGATTCTTGCAAAAGTAGCAAACGAAGAGAAGACTCGGGAATGCAAAGTTTATTAGCTCTCATAAGATAATCATCCTTGATGTAATAGCATTCCCAAGACGTATGCCTCAAACATTTGGCATATGGAATAGCAAAAGTAGGATCATGCGCATATAAGTCTTTTATGTGCTCAAAGCCAATAACATTCAATTCAAGTTGGGTAACAAGCATGCATCTACGGGAAAGCGCATCCGCCAAAACATTTTCCTTGCCCTTAATATACTTGATGACATAAGGAAAAGACTCGATGAACTCACTCCACTTAGCATGACGCTTGTTTAACTTAGTTTGACCCTTCAGATACTTAAGTGTTTCATGATTGGTGTCAAGAATGAACTCATGAGGGCGGAGGTAATGCCCCCAAACATGTAGAACTCTCACTAATGCATATAGCTCTTTGTCATATATGGGATAATTGAGTTGCGCTCTGGAAACTTTCTCAATAAAGTAAGCTATGGGGCGCTTCTGTTGCATTAACACACCTCATATGTCATACCCACTAGCATCACAATGGATCTCAAGTGGTTTGTCAAAGTATGGTAATGCAAGCAAAGGGGCATGCATAAGCAAATTCTTAATCTCATTGAACGCGGTATCTTGAGATGGTCCCCAAACAAATGGCACATTTTTCTTACTCAAACCATACAAAGGTAAAGCAATGGTGCTAAAATCCTTCACAAATCTATGGTAAAGTCTGACTAGACCAAGAAAACTACACACTTGTTGCAAGTTTGTGGGTTGGGGCCAAGTTTTAATAGCATTGATCTTAGATTCATCTACATGCACACCCTTAGAACATACTACAAAACCCAAGAAAACAAACTTATCAACACCGAAAAGGCATTTGTCCATGTTAGCATAAAGGCGCTCTTTCCTAAGGGTTTGTAACATGGTTCTAAGATGGGTGACATGATATTTGAGGGATTTGCTAAAGACATGAATATCGTCAAAATAGACCACAACAAATACACTAATGTATGGCCTAAGAACAAAATGCATAACTCACATGAAAGTACCGGGTGCTTCAGATAAACCCATTGGCATAACAATCCATTTGTATAAGCCAAATTTGGTCTTAAATGCGGTTTTCCATTCATCACCTTCTTGTATGCGGATTTGGTAATAGCCACTCTTAAGATCAATCTTAGAGAAAATGGTGGCTCCACTAAGCTCATCTAGCATGTCGTCTAAGTGTGGAATAGGGTAACAATATCTAACGATGATAGCATTGATGGGACGACAATCGGAGCACATGCGATAGGTGCCATCTTTCTTAGGAACAAGGACTACCGGTACCGCACATGGGCTCAAGCTCTCCTGTACATGACCATTGTCGATGAGTTGTTGTACTTGCCGTTGGATCTCCTTGGTTTCCTAGGGTTTGACGTGGTAGGGTGCTTTGTTAGGAAGGGGGGCTCTAGGTATGATGTTGATGAAGTGTTTGATGCCTCGTAGAGGTGGTAGTCTCGGAGGTAGCTCATTGGGGAATACATCTTGGAATTCCTGCAAAAGAGATGACAACACTAAAGGTAGATTGTGTGAGGTGTTAGTTTTAGGTGCCTCGTCCTTGCACAAGAGGACATAGTGCATCACACTTGATGTGTTCTCAAACACCTCTCTCATCTTGCTTTTGGTGGCAAAAAGGACTAGATTTTTGTTGTCTCTCATCATGGAGGCACTCATTTTGGGCTTGTGGCTCTCACTCCCTTTTTGGTGGTTCGCTCTCTCACTTTTCTCTCCAAGATGGGTGGTGGCTTGCTTGTCGGCGATCACTTGACTTCGTGACATAGGTCGTAGCATGTACTCCTTTCCTTTCATCTTGAAACTATAGTGATTCGTACGCCCGTTGTGGATGACGCCTCGGTCAAACTGCCATGGTCGTCCAAGAAGGAGGTGGCAAACAGACATCAGAACGATATCACACTCCAAAGTGTCTTCGTATTCTCTGATCTTGAATGAAACTTGCACCATATATGCTCGACGTGGATAGTGCAAAAGTCGCTTAGCCATTGGACCTTGTAAGGATGTGGGTGCTTCATCTTGACCAATTGGAGCTTGGAGCATAGTTCTTCACTTGCAAAGTTATGGCAACTCCCTCCATCGATAATGACCTTCACGGACCTTCCACTGATGTCGGCCTTGGTGTGGAAGATATGGAATCTTTGGCCTTCGTCTTGTTGATGTTGAAGAGTCAAAACTTTGGAGACAACAATAGTAGGGCTCGAATCTCCATCACAAAAGACTTGATCATCTTCATCCTCATTCACGCGTTGGTGCATGGCCACTTTCTCAAGGTCTTCCATTCCCTCTTCACTCATGGACTCATAGGTTCTGTCATCGTTGAGGATTGATGTCTACTACACAACCTTCTCCTTGTAGACGTTGTTGGGCCTGCAAGTGCACAGGTTTGTAGGACAGTAGCAAATTTCCCTCAAGTGGATGAACTAAGGTTTATCAATCCGTGGGAGGCGTAGGATGAAGATGGTCTCTCTCAAACAACCCTGCAACCAAATAACAAAGATTCTCTTGTGTCCCCAACACACCTAATACAGTGGTAAATTGTATAGGTGCACTAGTTCGGCGAAGAGATGGTGATACAAGTGCAATATGGATGGTAGATAAAGATTTTTGTAATCTGAAAATATAAAAACAGCAAGGTAACTAATGATAAAAGTGAGCATAAACGGTATTGCAATGATAGGAAACAAGGCATAGGGTTCATACTTTCACTAGTGCAAGTTCTCTCAACAATAATAACATAGATAGATCATATAACAATCCCTCAACATGCAACAAAGAGTCACTCCAAAGCCACTAATAGTGGAGAACAAACGAAGAGATTATGGTAGGGTACGAAACCACCTCAAAGTTATTCTTTCGGATCAATCTATTCAAGAGTTCGTACTAGAATAACACCTTAAGACATAAATCAACCAAAACCCTAATGTCACCTAGATACTCCATTGTCACCTCAAGTATCCATGGGCATGATTATACGATATGCATCACACAATCTCAGCTTCATCTATTCAACCAACACAAAGTACTTTAAAGAGTGCCCCAAAGTTTCTACCGGAGAGTCAAGACAAAAACGTGTGCCAACCCCTATGCATAGGTTCATGGGCGGAACCCGCAAGTTGATCACCAAAACATACATCAAGTGGATCACGTGATATCCCATTGTCACCACAGATAAACACGACAAGACATACATCAAGTGTTCTCAAATCCTTAAAGACTCAATCCGATAAGATAACTTCAAAGGGAAAACTCAATTCATCACAAGAGAATAGAGGGGGAGAAACATCATAAGATCCAACTATAATAGCAAAGCTCGTGATACATCAAGATCACGCCATAGAGAGAACACAAGAGAGAGATCAAACACATAGATACTGGTACATACCCTCAGCCCCGAGGGTGAACTACTCCCTCCTCGTCATGGAGAGCGCCGGGATGATGAAGATGGCCACCGGTGAGGGATCCCCCCTCTGGCAGGGTGTCGCAACGGGCTCCCGAGAGGTTTTTGGTGGCTATAGAGGCTTGCGGTGGCAGAACTCCCAATCTATCTTCGTCTTTGATGTTTTTAGGGTATGTGGACTTATATAGGCGAAAGAAGTCGGTCGGGGGAGCCTCGAGGGGCCCACAAGAGTGGAGGGCGCACCCAGGGGGTGGGCACGCCCCCCCTATCTCGTGGCTTCCTTGATGCTTCCTTTACTTCAACTCCAAGTCTCCTGGGTCACGTTCGTTCCAAAAATCACGCTCCCAAAGGTTCCGTTTGGACTCCGTTTGATATTCCTTTTCTTCGAAATACTGAAACAGGCAATAAAACAGCAATATGGGCTGGGCCTCCGATTAGTAGGTTAGTCCCAAAAGTAATGTAAAAGTGTATAATAAATCCCGTAATCATTCAAAATAGATAATAAAATAGCATGAATGCTTCATAAATTATAGATACGTTGGAGACGTATCAAGGATCATGGTGCGCTTGTTGGTGCACTCGGAGGACTTGTGGCCTCGGCCACCGCATGTGAAGCACTTAATGGAGCTTGTCTTGATGGTCTCATCGGTTGGAGTAGATGATGATGACGCTCTTATCTTGAAGGTGCTTGTAGTAGGAAGACGACTCGAAGTTGTAGAAGCCTTCTTGTAATTGGACTTGTCGTTGTTGCTTGGTGAAGCTTTTTTCGAGGTAGGAGTCATTGAAGCTTGGTGGTAGGAGGAGTCGTAGGCCTTGGAAGCAAACTTGGCATACTTGAAGTCATCTTGCACTTGACATTCCGCTTTGGTAGCTTGATGCACTAGCTTGATGAGGTTGGAGTAGGGTGAGAAATCGGCGATCTTCTTGCTAGGATGGTTGAGTCCGTTCAAGAAACGGGGCATAGTTTGCTCATCATCTTCTGTGACATTGGCTCATATCATGGAAATCTCCATTTCCTTGTAGTACTCTTCAACGGTCTTTGTCCCTTTCTTGAGGAGTTGGAGTTTCTTGAAGAGGTCGCGGTTGTAGTAGGTTGGGACAAAACACGCTCTCATGACATCCTTCATTTGCGCCCAAGTTGTGATGGGTGGTTCACCTCTTGCCTCACGACGCTCAGTGACTTGTTCCCACCATATGAGTACATAGTACTAGAACTCAAGGGATGCCATGGATATCTTCTTCTCTTCCTCATAGTTGTGCAAACGGAAGATCTTGTCGACCTTCAATGCCCATGATAGGTACTCTTCAGGATCATTGCTTCTGTTGAACTTGGGCATGGTGAACTTTGAGCTTGCCGTAGCGTTGCCCTTCACTGTGTTCGGGACAGGGATGATGATGCCCTTGTCGTGGAGGATTGTCAACCTCATGTTGCTCTTGGCGAACTTGGGGTTCTTGTCGAGCTTCTGGTGGGGCTTGGGGAACTTGTCGAGGCAATCGAGCTTGATAGTTCCTCTCTTGGACTTCTTCATGAAGTGCTTCTTCTTCAGGCGTATGTCGGTTGCGATCAGCAAGGGCGCGACTTGCTTCTTGGAGGGCACGTTGTGCCTCAAGTGCTTGGGCTTCACGCCGTTGTTGTTGTTGACGGGCAGCTTCGGCGTCTTGCTCCTCTTGGTGTTTTCGCGCTTGCTCTTCCTCTTGTTGGCATTGGCGTTGCCATTCTTGTGCTTGCCAGAAGGTAGCTTGGTTTTGGCAGTGTCAATGTTCTTGCGCAAGAAGTTTCTCTTGAGAATCGCTTCCATGTAGAGGATTGCAGTTTGCTTGACGTTCTCAGTGTGTGGCTTGTCGAAGAGTGTTCGACGTTGGTGTACTTGAGTGGTCGGAGGAGTGTCGACTCGAGCGGCTCCATCTTGAGTAGGATGAAGTGGTAGGAGAGCGGTTGATCAACAAGGCACGAATCTCATCCATTCTCGCATCATTCTCTTGTTTGTGTGTGTTGAGCTTGTTGTTGAAGTAGTCTCTCATTGCTTGTTATTCTTGATGCAAAGCTCGTTGTGCACCAAAAAGGTGGGTCATGTCGTCATCTTGCTCGATGAAGAACGGGTTGGTAGAAGAACTACGGCTATCCATCATTCCAAGCAAATATGTGAGTGGGAGAAAGAGAAGAACTATACCAAATGTAACTTGACCAAAGTTGAAGATGGACCAATGATCACTCAAATGTGTAATAAGGAAATAGCATAATTGGTAACAGTTCTTGTCAGTTCTCACACCTACACAAATAAAGCCTTTTGGTGGAGCTTGGTTAGGATGGTGGCACAAAATATTATGCAATTGTTAGTAAGACTCAATGATGTTGAAAAGGATTCACAAATTTGCAAATGCAACACGTAGACCAATAGCAAGTAGTGGTACACGGAAACACACACGCAAAAAGATAAGTGGGGTTGTGCAAACCAAAAATGAGCGGAAAATGTGGAGTCCACGGAAAATTTTCTTGTTGCACAACACTAGAGAGACGCTAGCAGATTGCACAATAAGCGGATACGAGACTTGTGCACAACCTGCTAAGCAAAAATGCAATAACTTCTATCCCAAGTATGCTATAAGTATGGTGTTTTGGTGGTATGATCCAAGATGATCGAATGTGGCAATATTAATGTTGTATGATGCTATGGTTCTTGCTTAAAAGCTCGTTGCTTATCTTTCTCTTTGGCTTAAAAGCTTGTTTGGCTCTTTCTCTTTTGAGCTCTTTTGATGGCCACTTATGCAAAACTTCACGAACGAAGCTAGCAATTGTGTATATGCTATGAAAACTTTGTGACACAAGAGATGACACCAAGATATGGCCACCAAGATGATGATATGTAATGATCACTAATGTGCACAAGTACCGTTGCCGGCAATACTCAAAGGCTAGTCTCGATGGGTAAGTGACGCCAAAATGGGATATGGGATTATCAAGGCAATGGAAAGGAGTACACAAAGTTCCTTCGAGGTTATCGTCCTTGCTTACGGCCAAGGGTGTCAAGGTTGAGAATTGGTCATCGTCGATGTTGAGTCCTTGGCGAAGATGAGCGGCGGGGATGCCGACGTCGAACCATTCCTAGTTAGCCTCAACACCCTAGGAAATGATGAACCACAACTCAAATTCTCAATACCAAAGACAAATGGTGGTACGGCTGGGTATGTTGAGGGGTTGGCGGAAGGTAGGAGGTGGTGGTCGAAGTGGGTATGCGGAGGTGTAGGTGGCAGTGGACAAAACTATAGAAAACACAGTTCCGGTACAGGTAGCCGGATGATCCGGGCCAGGAGCCGGATGATCCGGCAGGTCCGGATGATCCGGGTCAAGGTCCAGATGATCCGGGTAGGTCAACCTCGCATGGGGATGGCTCAGGATGAACTCGAAAATAGCGAGAAGGTCGAGGATTTCGTGGATTTTGGATGGATTTCAAGGGTGAGATGGTGGGGAAAGGTAAGATCCACTTGCAACACAATGAATTCATGGATCAAAATCAACAAAACTTCATCATACCAACAAATCACAAAAAAAATTGGGGGCTATTTTTGTGGGGATTTTCTGATTAGGACGAAAAAATAACAAAATCAAGCTAGAAAACAAAGGGGAAAAGCTCCAAAATCGTGATCGATGTGGCTCATGATACCAAGATGATGTAGGGTAGAACCCTAGATGCCCGATCTTTCACGATTGGAGCAGATTCCGCGACGAACACGAAGAATACGAGGGGAAAACACGAGAGAATCACTCAAACCAACAAGATTCGATTACACATGTGCTAGATCCTCGAGACACAAAGAGATACACGATCCAAATCCAACAAAGGATGATACAAGTGATGGTAGTTCTTCTCCGTGAGGAGGTCTTGGGGGTTCTTCCCGTGAGGGTTCTTGAATCCACTTGGGGGGTCTTCTCCAAAGAGGTTGTGAGCTCCAATGGAGAAGTAACTAAGTGGATGAGCAAAGCTCTCACACAAAAATGAGCTAATCCTTTGCTAAACCTAGAAAAGAGGTGGAGGGGTTGTTTATATAGGCGAAGGGAGCGAGGGGGTACATGGGCCTTGGCCCAACACGCACGCGTAGGCGAGGATGTGGATGATCCGGACGGGGAGCCGGATGATCTAGGCTTCAGGGACCCGGACAATCCGGGAGGTGGTCCGGACATGGCGAAGATGCAGGCAGTGGCGGCAGCGGCCCGGATGTCCGGAGGGGGGCCCAGACGTCCGGCTGGGATCCGGATAATCCAGGGCACGTCCGGATGGTCTGGCTTCGGGGCATAGTTTTGGTTGATCTAGGGTGGCTTAGTCAGATTGTCCAGACCATGGTCCGTTCATCCGAGTTGTCTCCGGATCATCCGGGACCTCGTCTGGATCGTCCGGCTAGCCTGGGACTTGGCTGATTTCTTCTCCGTATTCGCGCATGTCTTCCACTTCCGATCCTCCTTGCTCCTTAGCTTCTCCAGGGCTAACTCCTTGGTACCTGAGTATGCAAAGCGTCTCCGTTTGAGGTAGTAGCCATGTCTCATGTGATTCGAAAGGGAGTTGTGAGAGGAGTGATGTCACCTCGGTTTCGAGAGCTCTTGCACATGCTCGTGTCATGGGTCCCCTAGGCACTTGGTGAGACGATGATAGGTCCATGGGGTTGACCTTGGGATGCTCGGCATCACCTATAGAGCATCTTTATAATCACCCAGTTACATTGTGAAGTTTTATAGCACATAAGGCATTCCTCCGGTATCCGGGAGTTACATAATCTCATAGTCGAAGGAATATGTATTTGACATGAAGAAAGCGATAGCAATAAAACTGAACGATCAATATGCTATGCTAACGGATGGGTCTTGTCCATCACATCATTCTCCTAATGATGTGATCTCGTTCATCAAATGACAACACATGTCTATGGTTAGGAAACTTAACCATCTTTGATTAACAAGCTAGTCTAGTAGAGGCTTACTAGGGACATGGTATTTTATCTATGTATCCACACATGTATTAAGTTTCTAGTTAATACAATTCTAGCATGAATGATAAACATTTATTATGATATAACAAAATATAAAATAACAACTTTATTATTGCCTCTAGGGCATATTTCCTTCAGTCTCCCACTTGCACTAGAGTCAATAATCTAGTTCACATCGGCATGTGATTTAACACCAATAGGTCAAATCTTTATGTGATTAACACCCATAGTTCACATCATGATAGGGGCAACGGTGTCTCGTCTTTTGATGAGATGATGGATTTCGCTTTGGTGGAAGTCGACTTTGACGATCCGACTACGAACGTGCGAGGACGTCGCACCTTAGCAATCGCTAAACCAACTCCGAGAGGTTATTGACCACGCCGGAGCACGCTCAACCTGACCACGAGGGTCTGTTTCCTGCGAGCAAACGAAGAACAAGCAAGAAACTGAGATTGCAATCTAGATATTGCGAATATAAGATGAAAGCTTTATTGATCAAGGTGGGGTTCTGTGACGCCTTTGTCTGGTCGTTGAACACAAACGAAATATGCGAAGTTGCAGCTATGGCGAACTTTAATCTAAACAAAACCCAAAGTCTAAATGATGCCCTAAGGGCTGTATATATGGAGGAAGAGAGGGGGAATTTCATGGCCCTTGGTGGAGGGGTCCGAAATCAACCCTATCTCTTGTTTCCCCACACATACGGACTCTAAGAATAGCCTATACTTATGTATTTCGAAATTACATGGGCCTGGCCCAATAAAAAGGTGACGCAGCACCTATAATAGCCTCTGGACTAAATTTATGAAGTGGCATCTTGTATATTTTCCAAGGCTTCATGCACTCGTTATGGTGGCTTCAAAGACCTGAAATCATCACTCGTAACTCCGTTCTTGTTCCCCTTGCGCATGCCATCATCTCCATGCTTTCTCTTGCTCCAATGTTCATCCTTCTCCAAGCTAGGCCCTTCATTTGTAAGCAAAACAAATGTATCCAATTTAGGCAGCATCATATTCTCATGAACATTAGAATCATTACCAAGAAACGAAAGTACCTGGTAATTTAGTTGGCGTGCGCGAGCTCTAGTAATTGGTCCAGTATGTATAGCAGCAGGGGCTGTGGGTGTAACAATGGTATTGATGTCCTCATCATCCTCCCCTTCTTGAAATGAAGTCGTCCTCGACGGCAGTTCATCTTCCTCACCCAAATAAGGCTTCAAATCTGCAATGTTAAAAGTGGGACTAACCCCAAAATCTGCAGGCAGCTCAAGTTTGTATGCATTATCATTTATTTTCTCTAACACCTTAAAGGGACCATCAGCACGTGGCATTAGCTTTGATTTGCGCAAATAAGGAAATTTATCTTTACGCAAATGTAACCAAACAAGATCTCCAGGTGCAAACACAACATGTTTTCTACCCTTATCTCCAGCAAGTTTATATTTAGCATTCATACGCTCAATGTTTTCCTTAGTTAACTCATGCATTTTTAAAACCAATTCAGCATGTTGTTTAGCATCAAAATTAACCTTCTCCGAAGATGGAAGAGGCAACAAATCAATAGGTGCACGAGGTAGGAAACCATACACAACTTCAAAAGGGCACATCTTAGTAGTAGAATGCAATGAACGATTATAAGCAAATTCAATATGAGGCAAGCATTCCTCCCACATTTTCTTATTATTCTTCAAAACAGCCCTAAGCATAGTAGACAATGTTCTATTGACTACTTCAGTTTGTCCATCAGTTTGGGGGTGACAAGTAGTACTAAAAAGCAGTTTAGTCCCCAACTTAGCCCATAAACATCTCCAAAAGTGGCTAAGAAATTTAGTATCACGATCTGAAACAATGGTATTTGGCACACCATGCAAGCGAATAATTTCACGAAAGAACAAATCAGCAACATTAACAGCATCATCGCTTTTATGACATGGTATAAAGTGTGCCATTTTTGAGAATCTATCCACGACAACAAATATGCTATCCCTCCCCTTCTTTGTTCGAGGTAAACCTAAAACAAAGTCCATAAATATATCCTCCCAAGGAACACTAGGTACAGGCAAAGGCATATATAAACCATGAGGATTGAGTCGTGACTTAGCTTTTTGACATGTAGTCCAGCAAGCAATAAAACGCTCAACATCCCGTCTCATCTTTGGCCAAAAGAAATGTGTAGCAAGTACGTCCTCCGTCTTCTTCACGCCAAAGTGTCCCATTAATCCTCCTCCATGCGCCTCCTGCAACAACAAAAGACGAATAGAGCTAGCTGGAATGCATAGCTTGTTAGCACAGAACACAAATCCATCGTTAACGATGAACTTGTTCCACATTCTTCCTTCTTTACAATTCTGCATTACATCTTTAAAATCAGCATCATGCACATATTGATCTTTGATGGTCTCCAAACCAAATATTTTGAAGTCAAGTTGTGAAAGCATAGTATAGCGACGAGACAATGCATCAACAATAACATTTTCTTTTCCCTTCTTGTGTTTAATGACATAAGGGAAAGTCTCAATGAATTCAACCCATTTAGCATGTCTACGATTCAGTAGAGCTTGACTTTTAATATGTTTCAAAGATTCATGATTAGAATGTATAACAAATTCTTTGGGCCATAAATAATGTTGCCATGTTTCTAAAGTCCGAACAAGAGCATATAATTCTTTATCATAAGTAGAATAATTCAGACTAGGCCCACTCAATTTTTCAGAAAAATATGCAATAGGTTTGCCATCTTGTAATAACACACCTCCTAATCCAATTCCACTAGCATCACATTCAAGCTCAAAAGTCTTATTAAAATCAGGAAGTTGGAGTAAAGGAGCATGTGTCAACTTATCTTTCAATACTGTGAAGGCTTCTTCCTGTGCGGTACCCCAAAGAAAAGGCACATCTTTCTTTGTAAGCTCATTGAGAGGTGCAACAATGGTGCTGAAATCTCTCACAAAACGCCTATAGAATCCAGCGAGGCCAAGAAAACTCCTCACTTGTGTGACCGTTTTGGGCTGTGGCCAACTCTCAATAGCGTCAATCTTGGCTTTATCAACTTCAATTCCCTGTGGAGTAACAACATAGCCAAGAAAAGATAGTCGGTCGGTGCAAAAGATGCACTTCCAAGGTTACCAAACAAACGTGCATCACGTAGAGCAATAAAAACAGCACATAAATGTTCCAAATGTTCTTCCAAAGATCTGCTATAAATCAATATGTCATCAAAGTAAACTACCACAAATCGTCCAATGAAAGCACGTAAAACTTCGTTCATTAATCTCATGAAAGTACTAGGTGCATTAGTTAAACCAAAAGGCATGACTAACCACTCATATAATCCAAACTTAGTTTTAAATGTTGTTTTCCATTCATCTCCCAATTTCATACGAATTTGATGGTATCCACTACGCAAATCAACTTTTGAGAATATTGTAGAGCCACTCAATTCATCAAGTATATCATCTAGCCTAGGAATAGGATGACGATAACAAATAGTAATATTATTAATGCCTCTACAATCAACACATGTACGTGATGTACCATCCTTTTTCGGCACTAGAATAATAGGAACAGCACAAGGACTAAGGGATTCGCGTATATAACCTTTGTCGAGAAGCTCTTGTACTTGACGCATAATCTCCTTTGTCTCCTCTGGATTGGTACGGTATGGCGCACGGTTTGGCAGTGAAGCACCGGGAATTAAGTCAATCTGATGCTCAATCCCTCGAATAGGCGGTAATCCCGGTGGCACGTCTTGTGGAAAGACGTCAGCGAAGTCATGCAAAATGTTAGTGACAGCAGGAGGCAAAGAGGAAGGCACGTCCTCAAATGAAAATAATGCCTCTTTGCACACAAAAGCATAGCAAACAGATTTGCTGAAATCTAGCTCATCAATATCAGATTTGGTGGCAAATAAACATGCACTTTTCAATTTAATTTCAGAAGCAACACTAGATGGTTTATTAGTAGGCTTCATTTGTTGCTCAAATTCTTTTGCCACAATCTGATTTTCACTCTTATTCTTCTCCTGTTTTGCTTTATTGGCTCTATTAATATCATCTTTCAAAATGGAATCAGGAGTCATAGGAAGCAAAGTAATATTTTTATCCTTATGAACAAGAGTATACTGATTGTTTCTACCATGGTGTACAGAATTTTTATCAAATTGCCATGGTCTACCAAGTAATAAGGAACATGCTTGCATAGGTACCACATCGCAATCAACATAATCAGCATATGTAGAGATACTAAAATGCACACGAACAGTACGTGTTACCTTAACCTTGTCGCTGTTGTTGAACCATTGGATGTAGTAAGGATGTGGATGTGGTCTTGTGGTGAGAGAAAGCTTCTCCACCATCTCCATGCTAGCCAAGTTGTTGCAGCTCCCTCCGTCTATGATGATGCGCACAGAACATTCGTTTACAACTCCCTTGGTATGGAACACATTGTGCCTCTGATTTTGCTCAGCTTGTGTGACCTGCACACTCAAAACACGTTGAGCAACTAAACATTCATACCTGTCAGCGTCTTCAGGAGCCATGTATTGCGTCTCATGATCAGAATCATCTCCACCATGTTCTTCACGTGTAATAAGAGCCAAAGTCTCCTCATCATAGTCACTAGCGGACTCATACCCACCATCCTCGGTAGCAATCATCACACGCTGAGATTTGCATTCTCTCGCATAATGACCTCCTCCCTTACAATGACGACAAATAATATCACTTGTGTGCCCTATTGATGCTATGGAAGAAGAAGAACGTTGTGCAGGCCCCGCAGGTGCGCTCTTGGCAGATAATGGTGGTTGTGCCTGTTTTCTTGTATCACGACTGGAGGTGGCACCTGATGGAGGTGCTGGTGTAGTTGAAGTAGAAGATGCACGCGGTGTCCATGATGAAGGTCGGCCTGCAGAAAAGTTAGTTCGCCCCAATGCTTGTCGATCCTGCACTTCACGTTCAACTTTACAAGCAAGATGGAATAAACGAGTGATATTAGTATACTTCTTATAGTCTAGAATGGTCTGAATCTCTCTATTTAATCCACCCAGAAAACGTGCAAGCATAGCTTCATTCTCCTCAACAATACCACATCTAATCATGCCAGTTTGTAATTCCTGATAATATTCTTCTACATAATTTTTCCTTGTCTTAAACGCTGCAATTTTTGAAGCAATTCACGTTGATAATATGGTGGAACCCAACGCGTACGCATAGCAGTTTTCAAAGCAGCCCAAGTAGTTGGAATAGGATATAATCTACAATGTTCAGACCACCATACACATGCAAAACTAGTGAAAGCACAAACAACAGCAGCAACCCGTCTCTCCTCAGGATATTGTAAACATGTAAATCGTTGTTCAGTTTCTAACTCCCAAGTAAGATATATATCAGGAACATATCTACCCTCAAATGGTGGAATATTCAATTTCAGTTTAGGAATATGGACATCATCTCGTACCTGAGGTGGTGGTGCGGGCCTACCATTGCGAATATATACCTGAGGTCGACCTGCTGGTGGTGGTGCTGGTGGCTACACGTAGTTCTGATTTTGATCAACCTCATCCTCATAATCGCCCGCATATTCATCATCCTCCGCATCAGCAGCAGGAGCCACAGAAGTATCAACAACCGCACCAACAGTTTGGCCAGGCCGAAGAAGTACACGGCTCGCTCGGCGGAGGGCTGTTTCGCGACCTGGAGGTAATTGTTGTTGTTGTTGTTGTTGTTGCAGAGGTGCGGCAGGTGCTGCCGGTGGTGGAAGATGCGCAAGCAGTTCATTAAATCTGTTATTGAGCTTTGTTTTGAACGTCTTCTCAAGGCCAGTGATTTCTCCATGGCCTCTTCAAAATTGTTCAACACATCTTGCACCTGTTCATTCATCATTTGCTGAAACTTATCATGAAGATCCTTGTTCGATAACTTCTCCCAGTCAATCTCGTCGGCTTGTGATCCTGGCATGGTTAGCAGCAATCGAAAGACACAAGAATATGATCCTACAGACTATGAACAAGTGGTGGTGGTGGGTGTCACAAATCCGTCAAGCAAAACTCAAATTCTTACCAGTTCTTACCCAGCAACAGGTGGTGATCGGCAACTGTTGTAGTCAAAACTCTCAAAGCTTGGATAGAGCGATTACCAGGGAGAGTCAAACGCACAACGTAGATGTATGTGGAGCTGGGAAGGCTTATAATATGGTAGCAAAAGGGGTCAGCAATAATCAATTCAGAGATGCAAAGTAGAATAAACGCTCAACGACGGTACTGTGCTGGTCCTAGGCTAGACCGTGCTAGAGACGCGAGCCTAGAACACTAACAAAATCACGGCGCTGCACGTAAACAAGGGAAAAGCACACTCTGGAATTTTTTTTCGCTCTTTTTTTGCGCTGCTTTTTTTTGCGAAAAATCACTATAATGGCGAGTGTCTCAAAACTCTTCCCAGGTCAAACTGATAGGATGGGCACGAAATTTTTTCGACCAAAAGTTTTTTTTTCGACTGCCCGGACCCAAAAACTGGAAACGGGTCAAAAAAAACTTTCTATAACGGCGACTGTCTCAATACGCTTAGAAACACCTAAAAATAGGATAGCCAGAAAAAATTTTGACAAATGCGTTTTCAGAAAATTTTGGGCCTAAACGGAGGGTGGTTTCCGGATTTTTTTTTTGAAACCTACTCCGGCAAGGAAACACAAATCGGAAACTAGATGGATCTCGAAAACAAACCTAATATGCAAGGAACTCGGATTGGTGGTGGATATAAGGTGGTGGTATATGGCAGCGGTGGTGGTAGTGGTGGTAGTATATGGATATGTATCGGTGGTGGTATATGGACACGGATTGGTGGTGGTATATGGATACGGATTCGGAGCGGTGGTGGTAGGTGTTAGGGGTGATGATGATGGTGCGGTGGCGGCGTGACAACTTATGACGAGAACTCGAAACTCTAAAGGACTAGACGCTAAGACCAGCAACTAGACACGACGATGCAACCGCAAATTCAACAAAGAGAAACACTAAAAAGATTATGCAAAGGCTCAGATTGGTTCGGATATGATGAACTAACCCTAATTTTTTTTGGCTTTTTCGTGGACTGTAGGTATGAAGAACAGACTCGATCTAAACTACGAAAACTGTAAAATCTCACCGAGCAACCTGGAAATCTGATACCACTTGATAGGGGCAACGGTGTCCCGTCTTTCGATGAGATGATGGATTTCGCTTTGGTGGAAGTCGACTTTGACGATCCGACTAGGAACATGCGAGGACGTCGCGCCTTAGCAATCGCTAAACCAACTCCGAGAGGTTATTGACCACGCCGGAGCACGATCAACCTGACCACGAGGGTCTGTTTCCTGCAAGCAAACGAAGAACAAGCAAGAAACTGAGATTGCAATCTGGATATTGCGAATATAAGATGAAAGCTTTATTGATCAAGGTGGGGTTCTATGACGCATTTGTCTGGTCGTTGAACACAAACGAAGTACGCGAAGTTGCAGCTATGGCGAACTTTAATCTAAACAAAACCCAAAGTCTAAACGGTGCCCTAAGGGCTGTATATATGGAGGAAGAGAGGGGGAATTTCGTGGCCCTTGGTGGAGGGGTCCGAAATCAACCCTATCTCTTGTTTCCCCACACATACGGACTCTAAAAATAGCCTATACTTATGTATTTCGAAATTACATGGGCCTGGCCCAATAAAAAGGTGACGCAGCACCTATAATAGCCTCTGGACGAAATTTATGAAGTGGCATCTTGTATATTTCGTCCAAGGCTTCATGCACTCGTTATGGTGGCTTCAAAGACCTGAAATCATCACTCGTAACTCTGTTCTTGTTCCCCTTGCGCATGCCATCATCTCCATGCTTTCTCTTGCTCCAATGTTCATCCTTCTCCAAGCTAGGCCCTTCATTTGTAAGCAAAACAAATGTATCCAATTTAGGCAGCATCATATTCTCATGAACATTAGAATCATTACCAAGAAACGAAAGTACCTGGTAATTTAGTTGGCGTGCGCGAGCTCTAGTAATTGGTCCAGTATGTATAGCAGCAGGGCATGTGGGTGTAACAATGGTATTGATGTCCTCATCACATCACCATGTGACCAGCACCCAAAGGGTTTACTAGAGTCAATAATCTAGTTCACATCGCTGTGTGATTAACACCCAAAGAGTACCAAGGTGTGATCATGTTTTGCTTGTGAGAGAAGTTTAGTCAACGGGTCTGCCACATTCAAATCCGTATGTATTTTGCAAATTTCTATGTTTACAATGCTCTGCATGGAGCTACTCTAGCTAATTGCTCCCATGTTCAATACGTATCTAGATTGAGACTTAGAGTCATCTAGATTAGTGTCAAAGCTTGCATCGACATAACTCTTTACGACGAACTCTTTATCACCTCACCGAGAAACATTTACTTAGTCCTCTTAGGTAACTAAGGATAATTTTGACCGTTGTCCAGTGATCTACTCCTGGATCACTATTGTACCCCCTTGCCAAACTCATGGCAAGGCACATAACAGATATGGTACACAACATGGCATACTTTATACTCCCTTCGTTCCTAAATATTTGTCTTTCTAGAGATATCAACAAGTCACTACATACAGAGCAACACGAGTGAATCTACACTCTAAAATATGTCCATATACGTTCGTATGTGGTAGTCCATTTGAAATCTCTAAAAAGACAAATATTTAGGAATGGAGGGAGTAGAACCTATGGCTGAGGCATAGGGAATGACTTTCATTCTCTCTCTTCTGCCATGGTCGGGCTTTGAGTCTTACTCAACTTCACACTTTACAATACAAGCTAGAACTCCTTCTTTGACTGATCCATTTTGCACTTCTTCAAAATCTTGTCAAAGTGTGTGCTTTGTGAAAGTCCTATTAAGCGTCTTGATCTATCTCTATAGATCTTGATGCCCAATACATAAGTAGCTTTACCGAGGTCTTTTATTGAAAAATACTTATTCAAGTATCCTTTTATGCTATCCAGAAATCTATATTATTTCCAATCAATAATTTGTCAACCACATATAATATCAAAAATGTTACAGATCTCCCACTCACTTTCTTGTAAATACAGACTTCACCGAAAGTCTGTATAAAACCATATGCTTTGATCACCTCATCAAAGCATATATTCCAACTCTGAGATGCTTGCACCAGTCCATAGATGGATCGCTGGAGCTTGCACACCTTGTTAGCACCTTTAGGATCGACAAAACCTTCTGGTTGCATCATATACAACTCTTCTTACAGAAATCTATTAAGGAATGCAGTTTTGACATCCATTTGCCAGATTTCATAATCATAAAATGCGGCAATTGCTAAAATGGTTCAGTCAGACTTGAGCAACGCTACGGGTGAGAAAGTATCATCGTAGTTGAAAGGATCGATATGGTTGACTAGAGGGGGGGTGAATAGGCAACTAACAATTTTTTTGACTTTTCTTTAACAATTTAAACCTTGCAAAGAAATAGGTTGTCTAGATGTGCAACTACGTGGACAACCTATATGATGCAAAGACAATGAGCACACAAGCAAGCAATGGATATAACACAAGTAAGCTTGCAAAAGTAAAGGGATAAGATAACCAAGAGTGGAGCCGGTGGAGACGACGATGTGTTACCGAAGTTCCTTCCTTTTAAAGGGAAGTACGTCTCCGTTAGAGCGGTGTGGAGGCACAATGCTCCCCAAGAAGCCACTAGGGCCACCGTAATCTCCTCACGCCCTCACACAATACGAGATGCTGTGATTCCACTATTGGAGCCCTTGAAGGCGGCAACCGGACCTTTACAAACAAGATTGGGGCTCTCTCCACAACACTTGGAGGCTCCCAATAATCCCGCAAAGCTTCACCACAATGGAGTATGGCTTCGAGGTGACCTCAACCGTCTAGGGTGCTCAACACCCAAGAGTAACAAGATCTGCAAGGGATAAGTGGGGGAATCAAATATCCTGTGGTGGAAGTGTAGATCGGGCACTTGTCACCCAATCCCGAGCAAATCAACAAGTTTGATTGGCTAGCGAGAGAGATCGATTGGAAATGGAGCTTGTAGCAACAATGGAGCTTAGAGATGGAAAAGGTGGTCAACTAGAGGTAGAAGACGCCCCTTATATAGTCGTGGACAAATTCCAACCGTTATCCACATGTTCAGCCCGCGACACACGGTACTACCGCTCCAGGGGCGCGGTACTACCGCGAGGCTGTGCAGTACTACCGTGGCTGACCACAGTACTACCGCGATAGCAACACAGGCCGGAACTACCCTGATAAGGGGGGCAGTACTACCACTTGCGCGGTACTACCGCAAGGCAGGAAAGTCACGGCCTGGGAAGGGCGCGGATGAAATAAATTACATCCGTGCCTACTTCCGCTGAACCGGAGGAGGTACAAAAATCCGACGCGGTACTACCGCCCGCGAGGCGTGGTACTACCGTGAGGACGCGGATGTAAAAAATTACATCCACGCCTACTACCGCGACACTGCGGTACTAGGTAGGAGGGCCACGGTACTACGACTCCTAGGGAGCGGTACTACCGTGGTCCTCCGCGGTACTACCGCTCTGGGCGAGCGGTACTACCGTGGAGGGCGCGGATGTAAAAAATTACATCCGCCCCTACTACCGCACCGGAGCAGCACAAGGCTAGGGAGCCGCGGTACTACCGCTCCAGATGAGCGGTACTACCGTGACACCCAGCGGTACTACCGCGTTTGCTTGCGGTACTACCACAAGCACAGCAGTAGTCGTCAGATTTCCGTACAACCAAGATAACAAAGTGAAGCTCCAAGATGTAGGGAAAGGAGGAACAAGTGTACGTGTTGATTCCACCCAAACCTTTCCGACGCGGACCCCCTCTTAATAGTACGGCTCTCCTACGACTCAAATCCACCAAAGAGAAACGTAGAACGACGCCGACTTCAATAGTCTCCGAGGGGCACCGAATCGTCTCATGCCTAGATATGAATAACCTGAGAAACTCAAGGCACAGGATTAGTCCGCAAAAGCATTGTCATCAATCACCAAAACACCTGAGGGAAAAATATGCCCTTACAATCTCCCCCTTTTTGGTGGATTGATGACAACACGGGATTTGCATATGGATAAGATAATTTAGAGCAGGGGCAAACCCCACCTCTCTAAAATATAGACGGGCTCCCCCTAGATGTGTGCACTTTAGATAAATGCTTTGGACTGCATAGCACACAGACTAGGATGAACACTCCCCCTATATTTTAGAGAATAAGACATGATAATAAGCATAGCATAGCATAAAAATAGCACAATATAACACGAGCTCGCTAGGATAGATAGAGTGCATATGTCTTACACCATACGAAGTAAAGCTACCGAGGTTCAACCGAGAAAGCAGCAAACACACGACACAAACGAGAAAGCAGCAGACACACGACACACTCACAAATCCCTACACTCTCTCCCCCTTTGGCATCGAGACGCCAAAAAGGCAGAGAGGACACCTACACACAAGAGGTGGCTCAAGCAGAGAACTCGTCCCAATCCTCTCCATCGGACGCCTCGGTAGCAGGGATGGTCTCCTCGACATCCTCCTCAGACTCAGTCCACCTGTAGCCCTGCTTCTCCATCCACTCGGCTTCTGGAGTGATGTGCTCCTCAGACCCGCCAGACACTGCCTCACCATAGAGCTGCAAGATCTTGTTGTCCCGGTGACGACTCTCCTTGGATGCCACATGAGTCCTGTACTGCCCCTTGGATTGCATGCAGAAAAGAGTCTTCATCTTGTCCTTCAGCTTCTTGGCCCATGATGGCATAGAGGTACTCTGGGAAGGTCTAGCAGCATGGCCCTCAGCAACATCCTCGGGGCCAGCATCCTCCTCATCAACAGCAGTCCTAGCAGCAGTCGCCTCGGCGCGAGTAGTGGTGTTGGCCCAGTTGGGTTTGATACGCAGGCAGATGGGCTCATGGCGAACCCAGTCAGGAGCAAGAAACTCATCAGCAGGAAACATCTTCTCCCAAGTCTTCGAAATCAGCAGAAACAGATAGGGCCCATAGATAGGCACCTTGCGGTTGAACACTGCAAACCGGATCTCACACCACATGATGTGTGAGACATCAAGTGGCTGTGACTGAGACGAACGAGCATCCTCGCAGATGAGCATCATGTCTACCATATAGGCATGAACCTTGTCTTTATCACCAATGCGAGGGAACAAGGAGTTGCGGAAGATGCGATACATGATATCCAGGAAAGGGTTGAGCACCAAAGTTGTCTTGCCATTAGCGAGTGCCTTCTCCACCATGAAAGGGGCAAGTCTGTCCTTGTTGGTAGAATCAGCATTGGCATGGGGGCGAACACCCACTGGAGAGTCGAGACCATCATCAGGAACCTGGAGGAGATCCATGAACTCCTTCCAGGTAGCAGACAGCTTACGGCCGTTGGTCATCTAGGTCATCCTCCGTTCCTCATCGGAGTGAAATAGACTGAGGCAAAGAACTGACAGATGAGCTCAGGGTCATAGTCAAGGTGGAAGGTAATCACATGCTCAATGCCAAACTGCTCCACCAAGTCCAGAGCCTCTCCAAAGTAGTCACGAAACTTGTCCTTCCTCATGTGATGCATATCAATCCACTTCACCTCCACATAGGTGTTCTGCTTGTTCTTGATGACATCCAGATAGATGTTGACCTGTTGCTTGTTCCAGAACAACTCACAGCCTCTGAAGGTGGCACGCGGATGCACATAAGGGTGAAGCTGCCTAAGACGGACATAATCAGCTTGGGCAATCTCATCCATGCCCTTAGCGGGCTCCTTGTGCTTGCTAGCTGGGTGCTTGACATTGTGCTTGGAGGCAGACAAGCCTTCTGGTACTTCACCTAGGTTGCGCAGACGTTTGGAGCCAATGTCACGACTGGGGTTGGACCGGCGAGAGCCACCACCTGAGACACACACGCAAAACACCAAAGACGCGAGAAGATCAATGCAAAGGCCACGAAAAAGCACAAGAAACACATAGAAGGCATACGAGAAGGTTGGCATGCGATAGATGTGAGCCACGGTAAAACTGCCACTGCTTGCGGTACTAAAATTTTAGTACTGCTCCAACCGCGGTAGTACCATGCTAGGGCACGGTAGTACCGTGGTTGGGGTGGAAGTAAACTTTTAGTACCGCACAGAACGCAGTAGTACCGCTCCCGAGGGGCGGTAGTACCGCGCCAGACGGGCGGTAGTACCGCGTCGCGTCAGATCCAACGGATGGTTTGAATCTGAAAAGAACCGCGAAACAAAGGCGGTGCCACGGTGATCCGATCTAGCGCAAGACAACAATACAAGTATAAATCCTATGCAATACCACGCTCCATCATCCTACTCTTGCAGAGATTAAGCCTACGAATCTCAAGAACACACGAGCCTCCCCCAAAACCTAGAAACACTAAACACAAACAACACGGAGAGGGAGTTGGGGAAAAACCTTGGTCCATAGCAAGAGCACGTGGTGGGGAACGATCCCACCGGTCGGAATCACAGGAGGGCAGGCGGTGGAGGAGATCCGGCGACGAACGCTGGCTCCGTTCTTGAGCGAGGGAGAGAAGGAGACGACGTGGAGAGAGAGGACAGCGAATGGGTATGGGGAGTTAGAACTCCCACTGCCCGTCCTTATCCCCACGCGCTCGAACCGGCGCGGTAGTACCGCGTATCATCGCGGTAGTATCGCTCGGGCGGAAGTACCACGCCGAGGCGGTAGTACCGCTCAACCAGGCGGCAGTAAAAAATTACTGCCTCGTGGTGACGGTAGTACCGTGGCAGCGTGCGGTAGAACCGTAACCGACCGCGGTAGTACCGTGAGCTCAAGTCACCGCACATTTCGACACAAAAAGAAGAAGCCTTTGCACGGAAACTTTTCACACACAAGAAACACAAGAACACGCACAAACCAGAGGCAAGAAGACAACAAGAAACCACCGAGCGACAAAGCCTCTCGAGGAGAGAGGGCGGTGGCCGAAGCCACCTATGTTTGAGTTGGATGGTATGGCACCGCGAAGAATTATCCTTGGGCCCATGACCAAAACTCGTCTTTGAAGCACAAGCACCATTAAAAATGGCTAATGTGAAAGAGGTGATCGATTTATGCATAATGGGGGGGGGAGGGAGAGTTCATTGAGAGAACAACACCCCCCCTACGTCTATGCCTACACCTAAACTAGACAACACGTTGAGTGTGGTGGGGGGTGTACGGGTTCAAGTCACATTGCTCAAATCAATGATATTTAGCTCATGCCTTAACTCGCGAAATCTTGCTTCATCCAAGGGCTTCGTGAAAATATCTGCAAGGTTATCATGAGTGTTGACATACTTGAGCTCGATATCCTCTCGCCTAATGTGATCCCGGATGAAGTGATACCGAATCTCAATGTGCTTCGTCTTGAAGTGTTGTACCGGGTTGAGAGAAATCTTGATGGCACTTTCATTATCACACCAAACAGGCACTTTGTCACAAACGACACCGTACTCCTTTAATGTTTGCCTCATCCATAGGAGTTGAGCACAACAACTACCGGCCGCCACATACTCCGCTTCGGTGGACGAGAGGGACACACAACTTTGCTTCTTGGAAGACCAACTTACCAAAGAGCAACCAAGAAATTGGCACCCTCCGGAAGTGGACTTCCTATCCACTTTGTCCCCTGCCCAATCGGAATCCGTGAAACCTTCAAGCTTGAAATTTGCTCCTCTTGGGTACCATAAGCCAAAGTTTGGGGTATGAGCCAAATATCGAAAGATTCTCTTGACCGCCACATAGTGACTTTCCTTTGGTGCGGCTTGAAACCGTGCACACATCCCCACACTCAACATGATATCCGGTCTAGATGCACAAAGGTAAAGCAAGGACCCAATCATGGAGCGATATACCTTTTGATCCACCGCTTTACCATTGGGATCAATGTCAAGTTGGCACTTGGTAGGCATTGGTATAGAAGCCGGCTTGACATCACTTAGCCTGAATCTTTTAAGCATGTCTTGAGTGTATTTGGCTTGGTTGATGAAGGTTCCTTCTCTTCGTTGTTTGATGTCAAAACCAAGGAAGAACTTCAACTCTCACATCGAATACATCTTGAACTTGGATGTCATGAGAGCGGCAAATTCCTCATTGAAAGCTTTGTTAGGAGAACCAAAGATAATATCATCAACATATAGTTGGCATACAAACAACTCCCCTTTGACCTTCTTAGTAAAAAGAGTGGGATCGATTTGTCCTACTTCAAATCCACGATCTTGTAGCAACTCGGTAAGGTGGTCATACCACGCACGTGGGGCTTGTTTAAGGCCATAGAGTGCCTTATCGAGTTGATACACGTGATCCGGGAAGTAGGGGTCCTCGAACCCGGGGGGTTGCTTGACATAAACCAACTCATTAATGGGACCATTAAGAAAAGCACTTTTCACATCCATTTGTTGCAACTTAAAGTTGTGATGGGAAGCATAAGCAATCAACAAACGAATGGATTCAAGACGAGCAACGGGAGCAAAGGTTTCACCGTAGTCGATGCCCTCGACTTGGGAGTAGCCTTGTGCTACCAATCTTGCCTTGTTGCAAATGATGTTCCCATGAGCATCTTGCTTGTTCTTGAAGATCCACTTTGTTCCAATGACGTTGTGGTTCCCCGAAGGTCTTGGCACCAATCTCCACACCTTGTTGTACTCAAAGTTGTTTAGTTCTTCATGCATGGCATTGAGCCAATCCGAGTCTTCGAGCGCCTCATAGACCTTTTGGGGTTCAACACAAGAGACAAACGCATGATGTTCACAATAGTTAGCTAATTGTCTACGAGTGATTACCCCCTTTCTTAGACTTCCAACCACGTTTTCCATGAGATGGCCTTGGGTGGTGAGTTTGAAAGCAATCTTCGCGGCATGACGCTCTAATTCTTCCTCGGGTGTGGAAGGAGGATGGTTAACTTGATCATCTTGAGCGCCGTCTTGAGCTTGCTCATGATCTTGAACTTGCTCGAGAGGGAGAACTTGACCTTGGGCATCATTTGGAGGTTCACCTCCATCTTGAGGTTGATCTTGCCCTTGGTCTTGTTCATGAAGGAGAGGGCCTTCACTTTGTTCTTCGAAAGCGTGTGGGTCTTGGGGAGGTGATGGCTCCACTTGAGTGGAGCATTGTCCTTCTCCTTCGGCCACAAGGGGTTCCTTAATGGGTAGGATATGACCAATACCCATTCTTCTTATGGCTTGGGGAGGAATTTCATCACCTACACCACAAGTACCACTTTGCTCCACTTGGGAGCCGTTATTTTCATCAAACTCTACGTTACACGTCTCCTCAATGAGTCCGTTGGACTTGTTGAGAACACGGTAAGCATGAGAGTTTATAGCATAACCAACAAATATGCCCTCATGAGCTCTAGCTTCAAATTTAGACAAGCGAACACCTTTCTTGAGAATGAAACACTTACACCCGAACACCCGGAAGTACTTGATATTGGGCTTGTTCCCGGTGAGTATCTCATACGGAGTCTTGTTCAAGCCTTTGCGGAGATAGAGCCGATTGGATGCATGACAAGCTGTGTTGATGGCTTCAGCCCAGAAGTTGTATGGAGACTTGAACTCCGCCATCATGGTCCTTGCCGCATCCATCAACGTCCGGTTCTTTCTCTCCGCAACACCATTTTGTTGAGGGGTATATGGTGCAGAATATTGATGCTTGATCCCTTCATCACTAAGAAACTCATCCAAGGTGTAGTTCTTGAACTCGGTGCCGTTGTCACTTCTTATTGTCAAGATCTTTGCATCGTGTTGACGTTGAGCTTCATTTGCAAAGTCGATGACGGTCTGTTGGGTCTCACTCTTCCTCTTGAAGAAGTATACCCAAGTGTATCTTGAATAGTCATCCACTATCACCAAGCAATACTTTCTACCCCCAAGACTATCAAAGGATGGAGGCCCAAAGAGGTCCATGTGAAGGAGCTCCAAGGGTCTCTTCGAGTAGATGATAGTCGTGGGAGGATGAGCCGTCCCATGAAGCTTTCCTTCGATACAAGCACTGCAAACACGATCTTTGGCAAAACTAACATTCATTAGTCCATGAACATGGTCCCCCTTGAGAAGACTTTGCAAAGATCTCATATTGACGTGGGCTAAACGGCGATGCCAAAGCCATCCCACATCAACTTTAGCCATTAGGCATGTCGTGGTCTTAGTGGGTTGCTCCGAGAAGTTAACCACATAGAGGCCGTTCTCGACATGCCCAACAAAGTCTACTTTAAGAGTCTTGCTCCACAAGAGGGCCACGGTATCAATATCAAAGAAGGTGGCAAAACCCATGAGTGCGAGTTGACGAACAAAAAGTAAATTGAACGCAAGGGACTCAACAAGCATGACTTTCTCGATCGTTAGATCATGAGAAATGACAACCTTGCCAAGACCCAATACCTTAGAATGTGAGCCATCACCCCATTCGACATTGGTGGGCATAGATGGGATGTTGTGCACGTCCACCACCAAGTCCTTGCTCCCGGTCATATGATTTGTTGCTCCACTATCGAGCAACCATGATCCCCCACCGGAAGCAAACACCTACAAGAGATCAATGCTTGGTTTTAGGTACCCATTGAGTAATGGGTCCTTTGATGTTAGTAACAAGGGTCTTAGGAACCCAAATAGACCATTCAATGTACTCATAAGGAGAACCAACAAATTTAGCATAAACATGTCCATCACTAGCACGGCACAACACATAAGAGGGGTTAAAGTCGCCGGCTTTGTTGGGAGAGATGGCGTTGCACTCTTTGGCTTCACCACTCTTCCCATTGTTCTTCTTCTCCTTAGGAGCACCTTCTCCCTCCTTCACAAAGGTTTGCTTGAGCGGAGGAGGTCGATTGGTCTTGCTCTTCTTCTCCTTGTTCTTCTTCTTGTTCTTGGACTTGGGTGCGAACCCAACTCCTTCCTTGCCCACAACTTCCTTTTGATTGCTCAAAAGGTCATTTAGGTTCTTCTCGCCTTGTATGCATGACACAAGACCTTTCTCGAGTTGTTCCTTCAACTTGGCATTTTCCTCCACAAGGTGCACATGCTCACAACATGGGTTAGTAGCATTTGCATTATCAATTAAGACCATGTGAGGAAATGTGGCCTTTTCCTTGGTTAGCTTAACTTGGAGTTGAGCATGAGACTCCTTGAGGGTGGCATGAGCACCTTTCAAGACCTTGTGGGCCTTGTCAAGTACATCAAACTCCTCCGTGAGTCTAACATGATCAACCCCAAGTTTAGCCTTCTCGGAAGCTAGAACACGAGACACAACAAGAGCATGATCAAGATCTTTCTTTAGTTTAGCATGACCATCGTTGTGTGACTCCTCAAGAGCCAAACGATGCCCACGCTCTTCCTCAAGAGCATTAGAGAGATCTGATATCTCATCGGCATAGTCCCGACTGTGACTTTCCATCTTAGTGATGGTTTCTTCATGAGCCTCGATCATGTCATTGGCTTCACCAAGTTGTTCCAAGAGAGCAACGAAATGCTTCTTGGATTTTCCCTTGAGCTTACTCATGAAGGACTCAAATTCATTGAACTCCTCATTAGACCCCTTACCATTATCATAGTCATCCGTTGAAGGAGGGTTAGGAATAATGGTGGTTTTGATGTTGGGGGTTACCTTGTTGGTGGCGTTAGCCATGAGGCACTTGGTGGTGATGTTCTCGTTAGGTGCATCGAAGAGAGACACCCGAGGAGTTGAGACAATGGCAACGGATGCCATGGCCATTGTTTCACCATCTTCATCATCATCGTCATCCTCACTGTATTCTTCTTGAACCACCAACCCGTGAGAAGGAGTCTTCTTGGTGAAGTTGTTCTTGTTGGGGAAGGACTTGGCTTTGTCCTTTCGAATGAACTTGCCACCATTGTCTTCCCGCTTCTCGTATGGACAATCCGCAACGAAATGGCTGACATTGCCACAGTTGAAACAAGTTCTGACTCGTTGCTTCCCCTTGAGGCCACTTGAGTTGCTCTTGTTGAAGTTGGGTCTTGTAGTCTTCTTACTCCAAAACTGTCTTGAGGCAAGAGCCATGTGCTCATGATAATCATACTTCGTGTCCTCGGGGTTGCTCTCCTCATCTTCCTCCTCTTCTTCTTCTTCCACACTAACCTTGGCCTTCAAGGCAAGATTGGGCTTCTTTGCCCTTTGGGAACGGAGCACCGCATTGTCGGTGGTCTTATCCAAGATGTTCATTGCAACAAACTCATCCAACACTTCACCAGAGGTCATGGAGTGGAAGTCCGGTCTTTGGCGGATGACGGAGGACATGGCCTTATTGTAGGGCATCATGGCCTTGAGGAACTTGCGCTTGATCCAGTTGTCATCCGTGTCCTTGCTCCCATGATCTTGGAGTGCGGCCGCAAGTTTGGTCACTCTTCGAAAGAGCTCACGAGGTTCTTCATCCTCTTTCATTGCAAACTCATCGGCTTCATCTTGCACCACTTCATAGTTGGAGCGTTGAATGCTAGCACTTCCTCGATACATACGCTCGACACACTTCCATGCTTCTTTAGCCATGACATGAGGTCGAAGATGAGGGAGATCTTAGGGAAGGATAGCATCTTGGATGATGAAGAGAGCACTCTCATTGAATTGATTGTCCACTTCTTCTCGAGGGGTGAAGTTGCTTGGATCATGAGGATAGAAACCTTCTTCAATAATTCTCCAAAGGTTAGTATTCACATGTTTTAAATGATGCTTGAAGCGATAAACCCAAGAATCATAATCTTCATTTTTCACATATTTAGGAGGAGGACCGGCATGATTCAAATGCGTAGAGGGGATCGGTCCTCTATACACCGGAGGTTCCACATGGGCATAGATGCCAGTGCCATTTCTACCACTAGTAGACAGACTCTTTTCACTATTAGCTTCCCCCTTGTCGGGGTTAGCATCCGTCAGCTTGTTAGTGGGATCACCCACTTTCATCGGCGAGGTAGATAGTTTGAGACCCTCTAGGAATTTGGTAAACATGCTTTTAACCTCGGCCGTCATGGAGGTTTTCAATGTGTCTAACGCCACATTGAATTCCTCACGAGAGACCGAGGTTCCCCCTTCGGCCGAAGACGAGATGGGATTCACACCGGAGTGTTCCTCCGCACCGTCGTTGACGTCAACCATACTCTTCGGACGGCAAAGTCCTTAATAAAGAGACGAGGCTCTGATACCAATTGAAAGGATCGATATGGTTGACTAGAGGGGGGTGAATAGGCAACTAACAATTTTTTTGACTTTTCTTTAACAATTTAAACCTTGCAAAGAAATAGGTTGTCTAGATGTGCAACTACGTGGACAACCTATATGATGCAAAGACAATGAGCACACAAGCAAGCAATGGATATAACACAAGTAAGCTTGCAAAAGTAAAGGGATAAGATAACCAAGAGTGGAGCCGGTGGAGACGACGATGTGTTACCGAAGTTCCTTCCTTTTAAAGGGAAGTACGTCTCCGTTAGAGCGGTGTGGAGGCACAATGCTCCCCAAGAAGCCACTAGGGCCACCGTAATCTCCTCACGCCCTCACACAATACGAGATGCTGTGATTCCACTATTGGAGCCCTTGAAGGCGGCAACCGGACCTTTACAAACAAGATTGGGGCTCTCTCCACAACACTTGGAGGCTCCCAATAATCCCGCAAAGCTTCACCACAATGGAGTATGGCTTCGAGGTGACCTCAACCGTCTAGGGTGCTCAACACCCAAGAGTAACAAGATCCGCAAGGGATAAGTGGGGGGAATCAAATATCCTGTGGTGGAAGTGTAGATCGGGCACTTGTCACCCAATCCCGAGCAAATCAACAAGTTTGATTGGCTAGCGAGAGAGATCGATTGGAAATGGAGCTTAGAGATGGAAATGGTGGTCAACTAGAGGTAGAAGACGCCCCTTATATAGTCGTGGACAAATTCCAACCGTTATCCACATGTTCAGCCCGCGACACACGGTACTACCGCTCCAGGGGCGCGGTACTACCGCGAGGTTGTGCAGTACTACCGTGGCTGACCACAGTACTACCGCGACAGCAACACAGGCCGGAACTACCCTGATAAGGGGGGCAGTACTACCGCTTGCGCGGTACTACCGCACCCACCTGCGGTACTACCGCAAGGCAGGAAAGTCACGGCCTGGGAAGGGCGCGGATGAAATAAATTACATCCGTGCCTACTTCCGCTGAACCGGAGGAGGTACAAAAATCCGACGCGGTACTACCGCCCGCGAGGCGTGGTACTACCGTGAGGACGCGGATGTAAAAAATTACATCCACGCCTACTACCGCGACACTGCGGTACTAGGTAGGAGGGCCACGGTACTACGACTCCTAGGGAGCGGTACTACCGTGGTCCTCCGCGGTACTACCGCTCTGGGCGAGCGGTACTACCGTGGAGGGCGCGGATGTAAAAAATTACATCCGCCCCTACTACCGCACCGGAGCAGCACAAGGCTAGGGAGCCACGGTACTACCGCTCCAGATGAGCGGTACTACCGTGACACCCAGCGGTACTACCGCGTTTGCTTGCGGTACTACCACAAGCACAGCAGTAGTCGTCAGATTTCCGTACAACCAAGATAACAAAGTGAAGCTCCAAGATGTAGGGAAAGGAGGAACAAGTGTACGTGTTGATTCCACCCAAACCTTTCCGACGCGGACCCCCTCTTAATAGTACGGCTCTCCTACGACTCAAATCCACCAAAGAGAAACGTAGAACGACGCCGACTTCAATAGTCTCCGAGGGGCACCGAATCGTCTCATGCCTAGATATGAATAACCTGAGAAACTCAAGGCACAGGATTAGTCCGCAAAAGCATTGTCATCAATCACCAAAACACCTGAGGGAAAAATATGCCCTTACAGTAGTCAACTCCTTGAACTTGTCGAAAACCTTTTGCGACAAGTCGAGCTTTATAGAAAGTAACATTACCATCAGTGTCAGTCTTCTTCTTGAAGATCCATTTATTCTCAATGGCTCACCGATCATTGGGCAAATCCACCAAAGTCCACACTTTGTTCTCATACATGGATCCTATCTCAGATTTCATGGCCTCAAGCCATTTATCGGAATCTAGGCTCATCATAGCTTCTTCATAGTTCGTAGGTTCGTCGTGGTCTAGTAACATGACTTCCAGAACAGGATTACCATACAACTCTGGTGCCGATCATGTTCTAGTTGACCTACGAGGTTCGATAGTAACTTGATCTGAAGTTTCATGATCATCATGATTAGCTTCGTCTATAGCTGGTGTAGGCATCATGGGAACGGACTTCTCTGATGAGCTACTTTCCAAATTGAAAGAAGGTACAATTACCTCATCAAGTTCTACTTTCCTCCCACTCACTTCTTTCGGGAGAAACTCCTTCTCTAAAAAGGTTCCATTCTTGGCAACAAAGATCTTGCCTTCAGATTTGTGGTAGAAGGTGCACCCAATTGTTTCCATAGGGTATCTTATGAAGACACACTTCATCGATTTGGGTTTGAGCTTATCAGGCTGAAGCCTTTTGACATAAGTGTTGCAACCCCAAACTTTAAGAAACGACAACTTAGGTTTATTTCCAAACCACAGTTCATATGGTGTCATCCCAACGGATTTAGACGGTGCCCTATTTAACGTGAATACATCTATCTATAATGCATAACCCCAAAATGATAGTGGTAAATTGGTAAGAGACATCATAGATCACACCATATCTAATAAAGTATGCTTACGACGTTCGGACACACCATTACGCTGTGGTGTTCCAGGTGGCGTGAGTTGTGAAACAATTCCACATTTGTTTTAAATGAAGGCCAAACTCGTTACTCAAATATTCGCCTCCGTGATCAGATCGTAGAAACTTTATTTTCTTGTTACGATGATTCTCCACTTCACTCTGAAGTTCTTTGAACTTTTCAAATGTTTCAGACTTGTGTTTCATCAAGTAGATATATCTATACCTACACAAATCATCTATGAAGGTCAGAAAATAAGGATACCTGCCACATGCCTCAACACTCATCGGACCGCATACATCGGTATGTATTACTTCCAATAAGTCATTGGCTTGCTCCAATGTTCTGGAGAACGGAGTTTTAGTCATCTTGCCCATGAGGCATGGTTCGCAAGTATCAAATGATTCATAATCAAGTGATTCCAAAAGCCCATCTGCATGGAGTTTCTTCATGCGCTTTACACCAATATGACCTAAATGGCAGTGCCACAAGTATGTTGCACTATCATTCTCAACTTTGCATCTTTTGGCATCAACATTATGAATATGTGTATTACTACGATCGAGATTCAATAAACCATCCACATTGGGTGTATGACCATAGAAGGTTTTATTCATGTAAATAGAACAATAATTATTCTCTGTCTTAAATGAATAACAATATTGCAATAAACACGATCCTATCTTGTTCATGCTCAACGCAAACACCAAATAACATTTATTTAGGTTCAACACTAATCCCTAAAGTATAGGGAGTGTGCGATGATGATCATATCAATCTTGGAACCACTTCCAACACACATCATCACTTCACCCTCAACTAGTCTCCATTTATTCTGCAACTCCTGTTTCGAGTTACTAATCTTAGCAACCGAACAGATATCAAATACCCAGGGGCTATTACGAGCACTAGTAAGGCACACATCAATAACATGTATGTCAAATATACCTTTGTTCACTTTGCCATCCTTCTTATCCACCAAATATTTGGGGTATTTCCGCTTCTAGTGACCATTTCCTTTGCAGTAGAAGCACTCAGTTTCAAGCTTAGGTCCAGCTTTGGTCTTCTTCACGGGAGTGACAACTTGCTCGCCATTCTTCTTGAAGTTCCCTTTCTTTCCCTTGCCCTTTTTCTTGAAACTAGTGGTCTTGTTTAACCATCAACACTTGATGCTCTTTCTTGATTTCTACCTTTGCCGATTTCAGCATCGCGAAAAGCTCGGGAATCATTTTCCTCATCCATTGCATTTATAGTTCATCACGAAGTTCTAGTAGCTTTGTGATAGTGACTAGAGAACTCTATCAATCACTATCTTATCTAAAAGATTAACTCCCACTTTATTCAAGCGATTGTAGTACGCAGACATTCTGAGCACATGCTCACTAGCTGATCTATTCTCCTCCATCTTGTAGGCAAAGTACTTGTCAGAGGTCTCATACCTCTCAACATGGGCATGAGTCTGAAATACCAATTTTAGCTCTTGGAACATCTCATATGCTCTGTGGCGTTCAAAACGTCTTTGAAGCCCCAATTTTATGCCGTAAAGCATGGCGCACTAAACTATCATGTAGTCATCATATCGAGCTTGCCAAACTTTCATAACGTCTGCATCTGCTCCTGCAATAGGTCTGTCACCTAGCAGTGCATCAAGGACATAATTCTTCTGTGCAGCAATGAGGATAATCCTCAGATCACGAACCCAGTCCGCATCATTGCTACTATCATCTTTCAACTTCGTTTTCTCTAGGAACATATCAAAAAACATAGGGGGCTACAATGCGAGTTATTGATCACAACATAATTTGCAAATACTATTAGGACCAAGTTCATGATAAATTAAGTTAAATTAAACAAATTACTTAAGAACTCCCACTTATAAAGACATCCCTCAAGTCATCTAAATGATACATGATCCAAATCAATTAAACCATGTCTGATCATCACGTGAGATGGAGTAGTCATCAATGGTGAACATCTCTATGTTGATCATATCTACTATCTGATTCACGTTCAACCTTTCAGTCTCCAATGTTCCGAGGCCATGTATGTACATGCTAGGCTCATCAAGTTTAACCCGAATATTCCGCATGTGCAAAACTATCTTGCACCAGCTGTATGTGAACGTAGAGCCTATCACACCCGATCATCACGTGGTGTCTCAGGATGAAGAACTGTCGCAATGGTGCATACTCAGGGAGAACACTTATACACCTTGAAATTTTAGTTAAGGGATCATCTTATAATGCTATTATCGTACTAAGCAAAATAAGATGCATAAAAGATAAACATCACTGCAATCAAAATATGTGACATGATATGGCCATCATCATCTTGTGCTTTTGATCTCCACCTCCAAAGCATCGTCATGATCTCCATTGTCACCGGCTCGACACCTTGATCTCCAGCGTTGCGTCGTGGTCGTCTCGCCAACTATTGCTTCTACAACTATCGCTACCGCATAGTGATAAAGTAAAGCAATTACATGGCGTTTGCATTTCATACAATAAAGAGACAACCATAAGGCTCCTGTCGGTTGCCGATAACTTTTACAAAACATGATCATCTCATACAATAACGTATATCACATCATGTCTTGACCATATCACATGACAACATGCCCTGCAAAAACAAGTTAGACGTCCTCTATTTTGTTGTTGCAAGTTTTACGTGGATGCTACGGGCTTCTAGCAAGAACTGTTCTTACCTACGGCAGAAAACCACAACAGTGATTTATCAAGTTTGTTGTTTCAACCTTCAACAAGGACCGGCCGCAATCAAATTCGATTCAACTAAAAGTAGGAGAAACATACACCCGCCAGCCACCTTTATGCAAAACTAGTTGCATGTCTGTCGGTGGAACCGGTCTCATGAACGTGGTCATGTAAGGTTGGTCCTGGCCACTTCATCCAACAATACCGCCGAATCAAAATAAGACATTGGTAAGCAGCATGACGATCACCGCCCATAGCTCTTTGTGTTCTACTCATGCATATCATCTACGCATAGACCTGGCTCGGATGCCACTGTTGGGGAACGTAGCATGCAACTTCAAAAAAAATTATACGCTCGCGCAAGATCTATCTAGGAGATCCATAGCAACGAGGGGATAGAGAGTGTGTCTATGTACCCTCATAGACCGAAAGCGGAAGCGTTTGACAACGCGGTTGATGTAGTCGAACTTCTTCTAGCTCCGACCGATCAAGTATCGAACGTACGGCACCTCCGAGTTCTATACACGTTCAGCTCAATGACGTTCCTTGCCCTCTTGATCCAGCAAGGTGTCGAGGAAGTAGATGAGTTCCATCAGCACGACGGCGTGGTGACGGTGATGGTGAAGTGATCTGTGCAGGGACTTCGCCTAAGCACCACGACAATATGACCGGGGGTATAAACTCTGGAGGGGGCGCCGCACACGGCTAACAGTTGTTGTTCTATGTTGTAGACGCCCCCTTCCCCACATATATATAGGTTGGAGGGGAGGAGAGGCAGCCAAAGGGGGCGCCCCAAGTGGGAGGAGTCCTACTTGGGGTCCTCTCCCAATTCGGCCAACCCCCCCTCTTCTATTCCTATTCGGAGTAGGAAGGGAAGAGGGGGAAGGGGGAATCCTATTCCCTTTTTCCTTTCCTCCTTCCCCTTTCCTTCTCCAATTCGGCCAGCCCATATGGGGGGGGCACACCAGCCCCTATGTGGCTGGTGTGTTTCCCTCATTGGCCCATAAGGCCCATATCTTTTGTCGGGGGTGCCTGGAACCCCTTCCGGTGACCCGATAAGTACCCGGTGCTTCCCGAAACACTTCCGCTGTCCGAATACCATCGTCCTATATATCAATCTTTACCTCTCGACCATTTCGAGACTCCTCATCATGTCCGTGATCTCATCCGGGACTCCGAACAACATTCGGTCACCAAATCACATAACTCATATAATACAATATCGTCATCGAACATTAAGCGTGCGGACCCTACGGGTTCGAGAACTAGATAGACATGACCGAGACACCTCTCCGGTCAATAACCAATAGCGGAACCCGGATGGTCATATTGGCTCCCACATATTCTACGAAGATCTTTATCGGTCAAACCGTTATAACAACATATGTTATTCCCTTTGTCATCGGTATGTTATTTGCCCGAGATTCGATCGTCGGTATCTTCATACCTAGTTCAATATCATTACCGGCAAGTCTATTTACTCATTCTGTAATACATCATCCTGCAACTAACTTATTAGTCACTTTGCTTGCAAGGCTTCTTATGATGTGTATTACTGAGAGGGCCTAGTGATACCTCTCCGATACTCAGAGTGACAAATCCTATTCTCGATCTATGCCAACCCAACAAATACCTTCGGAGATACCTGTAGAACATCTTTATAATCACCCAGTTACGTTGTGACATTTGATAGAACACAAGGCTTTCCTCCGGTATCCGGGAGTTGCGTAATCTCATAGTCGAAGGAATATGTATTTGACATGAAGAAAGCAATAGCAATAAAACTGAACGATTAATATGCTATGCTAACGGATGGGTCTTGTCCATCACATCATTCTCCTAATGATGTGATCCCGTTCATCAAATGACAACACATGTCTATGGTTAGGAAACTTAACCATCTTTGATTAACGAGCTAGTCTAGTAGAGGCTTACTTGGGACACAGTGTTTTGTCTATGTATCCACACATGTATCAAGTTTCCGGTTAATAGAAGTCTAGCATGAATAATAAACATTTATCATGATATAAAAAAATATAAAATAACCACTTTATTATTGCCTCTAGGGCATATTTCCTTCAATAATGTCGTCATTACTTGTGCCAGCATCCTCTCCTCTACCACGCCCCCCTGTATGAAGCAGTTCTTCCTCCGTGCTCCCCTCTTCCTCCTGCACCTCTGCCGCTCCCCTCTGTTATGCATATCAAAGGTACCACAGCCTCCTCTCTGTTGCGTCCATCCTCCTCCTCTACCACCCCTTGCACCTGCACCCGACGCCTCACCATTCCGATGTAACAATCACCCCATTCACACAAGCTCGGGTCATGAATCCCATCCCCACACTCCTCCACAACATGCCCCATACAACCACAGAAATAGCAAATATCGGTAGTTTCTCATATCTAACCGGATATCTCTTCCTCTCCTTCAAGGTAATTGGAACGAACCTAATCAATGGGTTATTCACATTGACAAAAACCCTTACCCTCAGAAAATTTGATGGATTGATCTTCTCTTCATTCACCACCACTGTAAAGGGGGGATCGCCTACTTTCTTCGCAACCTTCTCTACTAACTCCTTTTTCCTCGTAAATCCATCTGGCAGCCCCTTGATCCTAGCCCACAAAGGGTACATGTTCAATGCATAGTCCGCCACATTGGTGTACCCATCATACTCAACCAGCACCACTAGATCTCTTCGAAACTGCCATGACCCTCCCTCCATAACTCGTTTCCAATCACCCAAACAATGGCACTGAGCCAAGAATAGATTTGGCCCCTTGATATTGAAGGTGACTCCCTGCGCACATGATTTTCTCATGGCATTCAAAAGCGATGCATGACTAAACAGCCTCATGGTATGAACCCTGAACAATGCAAGCCATCTCACTTCTTTGATCAACTCCTCTACCTCCCCTGAAAGATCTAGGTCTTCTTCTTCCTCACCATGCAAGTTCAAACCATCAAACATGTCCTCCAGATCTAGTTCCAGTCCAAATTGATCCCAGCCTTCCGCCTCCTCTTTCTTCCTCCCATTGCACCTCTTCGGATCCCTCCTCACGAACTCCCATATGGTCATC